>NW_027288118.1:0-90700 GCF_047511675.1 Marmota flaviventris | reverse complement strand
CATTAGGGTTCGTGTTAGGTTTAGGGTTAGTGTTAGAGTTAGGTTTGGGTTAGTTTTACTGTTGGGGTTAGTGGTAGGTTTAGGTTTATGGATAGTGTTAGGGTTAGGGATAGGTTTAGTTTTCGTGTTAGGCTTATGTTTATGGCTAGTGTTAGTGATAGGGTTAGGGTTGCGTTTAGGGTTAGTGTTCGTTATAGGGTTAGGATTAGTGTTAGCGTTAGTGTTAATGTTAGGGAAAGGGTTAAGGTTAGTGTTAGGGTAAGTATTAGGGTTAGGATTACGGTTACAGATAGAGTTAGTGTTAGTGTTAGTGTTAGGGTTATCTTTAAGTTCAGGGTTAGGGTTAGCATTAATGTTAGGGTTAGTTTTAGGGTTTGTGTTAGGGTGAGGGTTAGGTATAGGTTTAGGGTTACAGTTTCAGTTGGGACTCAGATTAGTGTTAGTGTTGGGGTATGGTTAGGTTTGGGTTAGTGTGAGGGTTAAGGTTTGTGTTAGGGCTAGATTTAGGGTTATGTTTAGGGTTAAGTTTATTGTCAGTATTATTGTTAGATTTAGTTGAAGGTTAGTTTTAGAATTAGTGTTAAGGTTAGGTTTAGTGTAAGGTTTAGGTTAGGTTTATAGTTAGGGTTATGTTAGGGTTAGGGTTAGGGTACACATGAGGGTTTGTGTTAGGATTAGGGTTAGGCTTAGTGTTAGGGATAGGGTGAAGTTCAGGGTTTGGGTAAGTGTTAGGGTTAGGGTTAGTATTAGGGTTTGTTTTAGGGTTAGTGTTAGGGTTAGGTTTAGGTTTTGTTTTAGGGTTGGGATAGGATTAGGGTAAAGGTAAAGTTACGCTTAAGTTTAGTGATAAAGTTAGGGTTTGGATTAGGATTATTGTTAGGTTTAGGATTAGGTAAGGGTTAGGTTTTGGGTTAGTTTAGGGTTAGTGTTATTGTTTTGATTAGGGTTATTTCTATTTTTAGTGTTAGTGTTAGGGTTAAGGTTAGGGTTAGTGCTCGGGTTAGGATTAGGGTTAGGGTAAGGTTTAGGTTTAGTGTTAGGTTTAGGGTTACTGTAAGGGTTAGCATTAGAGTTAGGGTTAGTTTTAGTGTTAGGTTTAGTGTTAGGTTTAGGGTTCGCATTAGGGTTAGGGTTAGTTTAGGTTTAGGGTTAGGTTTTGGTTAGTGAAATGGTTAGTGCTAGGGTTAGATTAGTGTTAGTGTAGGGTTATGGTTAGGTTTAGGGTTAAAGTTAGGGTTAGGTTAGGTTTAATGTAGGTTTAGGGTTAGGGTTAGTTTAGTGATAGGATTAGGGATAGGGTTCTTTTTAGGTTTCTTGTTAGGGATATGGTTAGGGTTATTTTTAGGGTTAGGGTTTGGATTAGGTTTAGGGTTAGTTTTAGGTTTAGGTTAGCGTTAGTGTTAGTAATAGTTTTAGGTTTAGGGTTAGTTTCTGTGTTAGGGTTAGGGTTTCTGTTAAGTTTAAGGTTAGGGTTAGTGTTAAAGTTAGGTTTACTGTTAAATTTAGTGTTAATGTTAGGTTTACAGTTAGGGTACACATGAGGGTTTGTGTTAGGATTAGGGTTAGGCTTAGTGTTAGGGATAGGGTGAAGTTTAGGGTTTGGGTAAGTGTTAGGGTTAGGGTTATTTTTTGTTTTAGGGTTGGGATAGGATTAGGGTAAAGGTAAAGTTACGCTTAAGTTTAGTCATAAAGTTAGGGTTTGGATTAGGATTATTGTCAGGTTTAGGATTAGGTAAGGGTTAGGTTTGGGGTTTGTTTAGGGTTAGTGTTATTGTTTTGATTAGGGTTATTTCTATTTTTAGTGTTAGTGTTAGGGTTAAGTTTAGGGTTAGAGTTAGTGTTAGCAATAGGGTTAGGGTTAGTGTTAGGGTTACTGTTAGGGACAGTGTTAATGTTAGGGATATTTTTAGGGATAGATTTAGGGTTAGGTTTAGTGTTACAGTTAGGATTTGGGTTAGGTTTAGGGTTAGTGAAAGTGTTAGAATTAGGGTTAGGGTTACTGTTAGTTTTGGTGTTAGTGTTAGGGTTAGGGATAGGTTTAGTGTTAGGGTAAGGATTATATTTAGGGTTAGTTAGGGTTAGGGTTAGGGTTAGTGTTAGGGTTAGGGTTAAGATTTCTGTTAGGTTCAGGTTTAGGGTTAGGATTTCAGTTCAGATTAGATTTAGTTTAGTGTTAGGTTTAGAGTAGGTTAGTGTTAGGGTTAGGGTTAGTCTTAGTGTTTCATTTAGGGTCAGGATTAGTGTTAGGATTAGGATTAGAGTTAATGTTAGGTTTAGGGTTAGGGTTATGCTTAGGGTTAGTGATAGAAAAATGGTTAGGAATTGGGTTAGTGTTAGGGGTAGGGTTACGTTTAGGGTTAAAATTATTTTAGGGTAAGGGTTATGGTTGTGGTTAGATTTGTGTTAAGTTTAGGTCTAAGGTTAGAATTATGGTTAACATTCGTGTTCATGTTAGGTTTAGTGTTAAGGTTAGGGTTAGCGTTAGGGTTAGGGTTAGGTTTAGGTTTAGTGTTAGGTTTAAAGTTAAGTTTATGGTTAGTGTTAGGTTTAGGGTTAGGATTTGCGTTTGAGACAGGGTTAGTGTTAGGTTTAGGGTTAGTGTAGGTTTAGGGTTAGGGTTAGGTAAATGACACTGTTAGGATTAGGATTCAGATTGGGTTTCAAGTTAGGGTTATGGTTCGGGTTAGTGTTAGTAATAGGGTTTGGGTTAGGGTTAGTATCAGGATTAGGGTTTGGGTTCCTTCAAGTGTTAGCTTTAGCCATACCAATATGGTTATGTTTAGTGTTAGTGTTAGGTTTACGGTTAGTGTTAGGTATAATGTTTTGTTAAGGGACAGGTTTAGGGTTAGTGTTAGGGTTAGGGCTAGGGTTACTGTTGGTGTTACAGATAAAATTAGGGTTAGGGTTAGGCTTTCTGTTAGGGTTAGGGTTAGATTTAGCTTTAGTTTTATGGTTAGTGTTAGGGATAGGGTTAGAATTTGGTAATGTTTGGGTTAGGGTTGGGTTAGGTTTAGGGGTATGGCTTGTGTTAGTGTTTGTATTAGGGTTAGGGTTATGATTAGGTGTAGGGTTAGAGATAGGGTTAGGATTTGGGATAGGGTTATATTTAAAATTAGGTTTAGTGTTCGTGTTAGGGTTAGGGTTAGTTTTAGGGTTAGATTATATTTAGGGTTAGGTTTAGGTTTCCGTTAAGGGTTAAGGTTAGATTAGGGTTAGTGTTAGTGGTAGAGTTAGTGGTAGGATTAGGTTTAGATTTAGTGTTAGATTTAGCATTAGGATTAGGGTTAGGGTAAGTTTTAGGTTTAGTGTTAGGGTTAGGGTTAGTGTTAAGTTTAGTGTTAGGGTTAGTGATAGGGTTAGTGTTAAGTCTTTGGTTAGGGTAGGGTTAGGATAAGGTTTAGGTTAGGGTTAGGTTTAGGTTTAAGGTTAGGTTTAGTGTTAAATTTTGTTTTAAGTTTAGGCTTAGGGTTAGGTTAGGGTAAGTTTTAGGCTTAATGTTAGGGTTTGTTTTAGGGTAGGGTTAGTGTTATGGTTACAGTTCGGGTTAGGGTTAGGTTTAGGTTTAGGGTTAGTATTATTGTTAGGATTAGGGTTAGAGTTAAGGTTATTGTTAGCAGTGGGGTTACAGTTAGAGTTATGATAAAGGTTAGGTTTAAGGTTAGTTTTAGCATTATAAATAGTGTTAGATTTAGTGTTAGAATTAGGGTTAGGGCTTGTGTTATAGTTAGGGTTAAGGTGAGTGTTAGGGTTAGGTTTAGGATTAGGGTAAGTTTTAGTCCTTGGTTAAAATTAGTGTTAGGTTTATGGAAATATTTAGGGTTAGGGATAGGTTAAGAGTTAGTGTTAGGCTTAGGGTTAGAGTTAGTGTTATGTTTAGGGTTAGGGTTAGGTTTAGGGTTAGTGTTAGGGTTATGGTTAGGATTATGGTTATTGTTAGGATAAGGGTTAGGGTTAGAGTTAATGTTAAGTTTACGTTTATTTTTAAGTTTATTGTTTGTGTTACTGTTTGGTTAGTGTTAGGGTTAGAGTTAGGGTTAGTGTTAGTGTTCAAGTTAGGGTAAGTGTTAGGGTTAGTGATAGGTTTAGAGTTATGTTTAGGGTTAGTGTTAGTAACAGGGTTAGGGTTGGGGTTATGTTTAGTTTTAGGTTAGGGTTAGGATTAGTGTTAGGGTTAGTGTTTCTGTTAGGAATATGGTTAAGGTCAGTGTTAGGGTTAGTATAAGGGTTAGGGTTCGTGTTAGGGTTTGGTTTATTTTTAGGGTTAGGATTAGGGTAAGTGTTAGGGTTAGGATTATGGTTACTAATAGAGTTAGTGTTAGAGTTAGGGTTAGGGTTAGTGTTAGGGTTAGTGTTAGAGTTATGGTTAGTGCTAAGGTTAGTGTTAGGGTTTATGTTAGGGTGAAGTTTATGGTTAGGGTTAGGTTTATGGTTATGGTTAGGATTCAGGTTAGGTTTATCATTAGGTTTGGGTTAGGATTAGATTTAAGGTTTGTGTTAGGGTTAAATTTAGGGTTAGGTTTTGGGTTAGGGTTATTGTTAGTGTTAACTTTACATTTAGGTTTAAAGTTTGTTTTAGAGTTAGTGTTAGGTTTAGGGTTAGGGTAAGGTTTAGGTTAGGATTTGGGTTAGGTTACAGTTAGGGTATGGTTAGCATTAGGGTTAGTGTTAGGGTTAGTGTTAGGGTTAGGTTTATGCTTAGGGTTTGTTTTAGGGTTAGGGTTAGTGTTAGGGTTAGTGTTAATGTTAGGGTTAGGTTTGTTTATGGTTTGTGTTAGTGTTAGATTTAGGGTTAGGGTTTGTTTCAGGTTTAGAGATAGGGTTAGGGTTACAGTTAGGATTAGGGTTAGAGTTAGTGTTAGGATTAGGGTTTGTTAGTGTTAGTGTTAGGATTAGGGTTATTGTTTGTGGTAGGATTTGGGTTAAGGTTAATGTTAGGGTTAGTGTTAGTGTTAGGGTTAGGTTATCATTATGGTTAGGGTTAAGATTTATGGTAGGGTTAGGGTTAGGTTAAGGATTATAATTAAGTTTAGGTTTAGCATTAGGTTTTGGTTAGCGTTAAGATGAGTTTTAGTTTTAGGTTAGTATTAGAGTTATTGATATGATGGGGTTAGGTTTATGGTTAGTGTTAGTGTTAGCATTATTCTTTAGTTAAGGGTTAGTGTCAGGATTAGCATTAGGGTTAGTTTAGGGTTAGAGTTAGTGTTAGGTTTAGGTTTAAGGCTAGTGTTATTTTTAAAGTTAAGTTTATGATTAGGTTCAGGTTTAATGTTAGGGTTAGTTTAGGGTAGGATTAGGTGTAGTGATTTAGTTAGGGTCAAGTTTAGGTTTAGTATTAGGGTTAGAGTTAGTGTTTGTGTTAGAGTTAGGTTTAGGGGTAGGGTTAGGGATAGGGTTATGGTTAAAGTTAGGTTTAGTGTTAGGGTTAGGATTAGGGTTAGTATTGGGGTTAGGTTATATTTAGGGTTAGGATTAGGATTAGGTTTAGATTTAATGTTAGGTTTAGGGTTAGTGTTAAATTTTGTGTTAGAGTTAGTGTTATGGTGAGGTTTAGGTTAGGGTCAGGGTTAGTGTTATTGTTTGGTTTAGAGTTAGGGTTAGTGTTAGGGTTAGGGTTAGGGTTTGTGTTAAGGTTAGGTTCCAGGTAATTGTAAGCTTAGGTTTAAGGGTAGGATTAAGGTTAGTGTTAGGATTAGTGTTAGTGTTAATTTTTTCATTAGGTTTAGTGTTAGGTTTAGTGTCAGGGTTAGGTTTAGAGTTAGGGTTAGGGTTAGTGTAAGGTTTAATGTTAGACTGAGGGTAAGAGTTAGGGTTAGTGTTAGTGTTAGGATTAGGGATAAGTTTAGGGGTTTTGGTAGGCTTAGGGTTAGGATTAGGTTTAGGATTAGGGTTAGGGTTAGTGTTGGTGATACATTTAGCATTCATGTTATGTTAGGGTTAGCGTGAGTGTTAAGTTTGGGGTTTGGTTTAGGTATAGTGTTAGTATTTGGTTTAGGGTTAGGATTATGTTAAGGAAAGTGTTAGGGTTAGGGATAGGTTTAGTGTTAGTGTTAGGGTTAATGCTAGGTTTAGTGTTATGGATAGGGTAAGGGTTACATTTAGGTTTAGTGTTAGGGTTAGTGTTAGGGTAATTATTAGTTTTAGGGTTAGTGTTAGGTTTAGTGTTAGTGTTAGGGTTAGGGTTAGTTCTAGAGTTAGGGTTTTAGTTAGGGTTAGGGTTATTGTTAGGTGTTAGTGTTAGGGTTAGGGTTTGTGGTAGTCTTGGGTTTAGGATTAAGTTTTATCATAGAGTTAGTTTTAGGGTAAGTGTTACGTATACGAATAGGATTAGGGTTAGATTTAGGGTTGGGATTCAGTTTTGGTTTAGTGTTAGGGTGAGGTTTAGTGTTAGGGTTAGGGTGAGAATTAGTGATAAGTGTATGATTGGGGTTAGGTTTAGTGTTAGGTTTAGGGTTAGGGTTAGTGTAAGGTTTAACTTTAGTGTTAGTGTTAGGGTTAGGGTTAGCATTAGGGTTAGTGTTAGGTTTAGAGTTAGGGTTCATGTTAGATTTAGATTAAGGTTTAGGGTTAGTATTAGGGTAGAGTTAGGCTTTGGTTTAGGGTCGGGGTTAGGGTTAGGGTTAGTGTTAGGGTAAGGTTTAGGCTTAGGGTTAGTGTTAAAGTTAGGTTTATGGTTAGGGTTATTTTTAATTTTAGGGATAGGTTTTGTGTGAGGTTTAGTGTTAATTTTAGTGATAGGGTTAGTGTTAGGTTTAAAGTTAGGTTTAGGTTTAGTGTTAGGGTTAGGTTTAGGGTTAGGCTTAGTTTTCTTTTTAGGGTTAGGGTTAGGGTTAGGTTTTGTGTTAGGGTTAGGGATTTGTTAGGTTTAGTTTTACAGTTAAAATTATGGTTAGGTTTAGGGTATGTTTACTTTTAGGGTTAGGGTTTGGGTTAGTGTTTGTGTTAGGATCTGGGTTTGTTTTAATATTAAGTTTATGTTTAGGGTTAAGGTTAGGGTTCGGTTTAGTGATATGGTTCATGTTAGCGTTTGTGTCAGGGTTGTTGTTAGGTTTAGGGTGGAATTATGGTTAGGATTAGATTTAGGATTGGGGATAGGGTTAAGTTTAGTGTTAGGGTTAGCATTAGGGTTAGATTTAGTGTTAGTGTTACCTTTAGGGTTAGTTTTAGTGTTAGGGATAGTGTTGTTAGGGTTAGAGTTACGATTAGTTTTATGTACAGTGTTAGTGTTATTGTTAGGTTTAGGGTTAGGGGCAAACTAAGGGTTGGTGTTAGTTTTAGGGTTAGAATACGGGTTAGGTTTGAAATTAGGATTTGGTTAGGGTTAGGGTTAGGATTAGTGTTAGAAATATTGTTAGGTTTTGTGTTAGGGTTAAGGTTAGGTTTAGTGTTATGTTAGGTTTATGGGTAGGATTAGGGTTATGGTTAGGGTTAGTGTTAGTGTTAATCTGTGTTTTCAGGTTAGTGTTAGGGTTAGTGTTAGGGTTACGGTTTGGTTTTTTTAGGGTTAGTGTTAGGTTTAGGGTTTGTGATAGGGTTAGGGTTAGGGTTATTTTTAGGTTTAGGATTAGGGTTAGGGTGAGGGTTATTGTTAAGTTTAGGTTTTTGTTTGAGGATAAAGTTAGTGTTAGGGTTAGCGTTAGGGTTAGGTTTAGGCTTAGTGTTATGGTTAGCATTAGGGTTAGTGTTAGGGTGAGTTTTGGGGTTAATTTATGCTTACGGTTATTGTTAGGGTTAGATTTCTGATTAGGGTTAGGTTTCATGTTACCGTTAGTGTTACTGTTAGGGTTAGTGTTAGGTTTAATATTCGGGTTAGGGTAAGGTTTAGGGTTTTGTTAAGGTTTAGGGTTATATATAGTGTTAGGTTTAGGGTTAGGGTTAGGCTTAGTGTTAGGGTCAGTTTTAGGGTTAGGGTTATGGTAAGGTTTAGGGTTAGTTTTAGAGTTAGATTCAGGTTTAGGATTAGGGTTTGTTTTAGTGTTAGGTTTAGAGTAAGGTTTAGTGTTACAGATAGGATGAGTGTTAGAGTTAGGGTTAGGGTTAGGGTTAGGTTTAGCGTTAGGGTTATGTTTAGGGTTACTGTTAGTTATAGGTTTAAGTTTAGGTTTAAGGTTATGGTTTGTGTTAAGGTTATTGTTAATGTTAGTGTTAGGGTTAGTGCTAGTTTTAGAGTTACGTTTACAGTTGATGTCAGTTATAGGTTTAAGTTTAGAGTAAAGTTTGGTATTATGGTTAGGGTTAGAGTTAGTTTTATGGTTACTGTTAGTGTTAGGGTTAGGGTTAGTTTGTGGTTAGGGTTAGGGTTAGGTTAAGTTTAGAATTATAGTTTGGGTTAGGGTTTGTCACAGGTTTAGGTTAGTTTTAGGGTTAGGGTTTGGGTTATGTTTAGTTTTATGATTAGGGTTAGGGTTTGTGTTATCATTGGGATTATTGTTAGTATTAGCATTAGGGTTAAGATTAGGATTAGGATTAGTGTTAGGGTTAAGTTTACGGTTAGGGTTTGTATTAGATTTGGGGTTAGGGTTAAGGTTAGTGTTAGGGTTGTGTTAAGGTTAGGGTTAGTGTTAGGGTTAACATTAGGGTTTGGTTTAGGGTTAATATTATGTTTACCCTTAGTGTTTGTGTTAGGGTTAGGGTTAAAGTTTGTGTTAGGGTTTGGTTTAGGCTTAGGGTCAGTGTTAGGGTTATGGTTATGGTTATGGTTAGGGTTAGTGTTAGTGTTAGGTTTAGGGTTAGGTTAAGGGTTATGTTAAGTGTTAGGTTAGGTATACGGGTAGGATAGGGTTAGGATTAGAGTTAGTATTAGTGTTAGGTTTTTCATCAGTTTTAGTGTTGGGGTTAGTGTTAGTGTTATGGTTAGGTTTGGATTAGGGTTAGGGTTAGGGTTTGTGTAGGATTAGGATTAGGTTTAGGATTATTGTTAGGGTTAGGGTTAGGGTTATTGTTAAGATTAGGGTTAGGGTTAATGTTAGGGTAATTTTTAGGTTTAGGGTTAGGGTTCATGTTAGAGTTAGGGTTACGGTTAACAATAGTTTTAGGGTTAGGGATAGTTTTAGTGTTACTCGTAGGGTTAGGGTTAGGGTTAGTGTTATGTTTAGGGTTAGGCTTAAGGATAGTGTTAGTGTTAGGGTTAGGTTCAGGGTTAGTGGTAGGGTTTGCATTTGGGTTATATTTAGGGTTACATTTAGGGTTAGTGTTAGGATTAGGGTTAGTGTCAGGGTTAGGTTTATGGTTAGCGTTAGGTTTAGTGTTAGGTTTAGGTCTCGAGTTCGCATTAGGGTTAGGTTACAGTTAAGACAATGATATTTTTAGGGTTAGTCTTTTGGTTAAGTTTAGGGTAATGGATAGGTTAGGTTCAGGGATAGTGGTAGAGTCTTGTTTGCGATTAGATTTAAGGTTAGGGTTAGGGTAATGGATAGGGTTAGATCTAGGGTTAGAGCTAGGGTTATGGTTAGAGTCAGGGCTAGGTTAGGGTTAGGTTTAGGTTTAGTGCAAGGATTAATGTTATGGTTAGGTATAGGGTAAGGGTCAGGACTATCTTTAGGGTTTGAGTTATGTTTAAAGCTATGATTGGGTATTGGATTTCAGCTAGGTTTGGGTTACATTAGGGCTATTTTTAGGGATATGGCTAATTAAAAACTAAGGTTAAGATTAGGGCTAGTTTTAGGTTTACATTTAGGACTTAGTCTAGTTTTAGGATTATGTTTAGGTTTAGAGTGATGTTTTTAACTTGGGTTAGTGTTAGGGTCACAGTGAGAATCATGATTCATTTTATGATTGGGGATAGGACTCAAATTAGGGGTAGGCTTAGGGCTAGATGTAGAGTTGGGATTTCTTTTAGGTTAAGGGTTAGGGTTAGTCTTATGGCTCGATTTTGTTTTAGGACTAAAGCTAAAGTTAAGGGTAGTTTTATGATTATCGTTAGTGTTATTGCTACTGATAGGGTGAGTTAAGGCTTAGGAGTAGATTTAGAGTCATGGTTAATTCTAGGGTTAGGGCTATGGCTAGTGTTTGAGCTAAGATTAAGGCTACTCTTTGGGTTATGGTAAAGGATAGGGTTAGAATTGGGAATAGGGCTATAACAAGAGTTAGTGTTAGTCTTAGTGCTAGACTTGTGGTTAATGTTAAGGCTAAATTAGGGCTAAGAATAGGTCTAGGATTAGTGTTAGGCTAAGTCATAGGATTAGGGTCATTTTTATGGTTAGTTTTAGGGTTAGGTTTATTGGAAGGGCTTCCAGTTTGAATTCCACCTCAATTTCCATTTACCCATAGGTGTAAAAATGAAGTGAAACCTTAAAATACAAAGTGTTCAAGATAGTGAACCATTGAACTGAGAAGAACATACTTTGGGAGCGTACTAAGGCTAGATAAAAGATGACTCCTGCCCAGTATTAAAGAAATTTGAACAAAATTAACTCTCACCCTAACATTACCTCTAACCCTAGCACTAGCCATAACCCTAAGCCAAATATTAATCCTAACCTAATTGGAGAACCATGGATCCTAGAATTCCCACCCTTGGAGAGCCTTGTGGGGAAAGCTAAGTGATGAATCCTATGTAACATCAAACAAATCTGACCAAATAATTATGGGAGGTATTTCATTACATGCATATTTTCCTGTTTTCTCCTGAAGGGCTATCAGATTAAGTTGTTTTTGGAATCTTAAGCATAGGCCTATTTTACAAGGAACATACCAGAGTCCCTACAGAGAACTGATGGAGTGTGTGAAGTTTCAAGCAGCTAACACAAACCCTGTTTGATTTTCAACTCCATTAACTTTCTCGTATTTGTCAAAATGAAGTGTAATCTTAAAATATAAAATGTTCCTGACAGCGAACCTGTGAATGGAGAAGGCCTAAACCTGGGGAACAGAGTAAATCTAGCTAAAAGATAAATCCTGCCAAGTACCAAAGAATTTTGAATAAAACTAACTCTAACCCTAACACTAGCTCTAATGCTATCTCTTCCTCTAACCCTAACATTTTAATGAAAACTTTGACCATAGAATTTCCAAACTTGGGCAGCCTAGTGGGGCAGGCTAAGCGATGAATGCTGCACAGTATCAAAGAAATCTGCCCAAAAAGTTGATGGAGTATAGTAGTACATGCATATTTCTCTGTTATCTCCTAAAGGACTCTTGGGATAAAGTTGTTTTTATATGCTTCATCTTAGGCCTACTGTCACAAGAACAAACCAGAGATTTCTCACAGAGAATTGATGAAGTGTGAAGTTTCAAGCAGATAGCACCAATGCTGTTTGATTTCCAGCTCCATATCAATTTACCTGTATAAAACAAAATTAACTGAAAGTTTAAAATACAAACGGTTCCTTACATTGAACCATTGAACCTAGGAGGTCCAAACATGTGGGGTATAGAAAAAAATAGGAGAAAAATGAATCCTGCCCTGTACCAAAGAAATTTGAACAAAACTAACTCTAATCCTAGTACTAGCTCTAACACTAGCCCTAACACTATCCTTAACACAAACCCTAATCTGTATGAAAAACTGTTGATCCTAGAAGTCCCAAATGTGGGGAGCCTATTGGCTAAGCTATCAGATGAATCATATACAGTATCAAAGAAATATGACCAAATAATTGAAGTACATATTTATCTGTTTTCTGTAAAAGGGATCTTGGATAAAGTTGTTTTTTACATCTTCATCTTAGGGATAGTTCACAAAGAACAAACCAGAGAGTTCCCACAGAGAACTGATTCAGTGTTTGACGTTTCAAGCAGCTAGCACCAACCCAGTTTGATTTCAACCTCCATTTTCATTTACCTATATACGTCAATATGAAATGAAACCTTAAAATACAGAGTGTCCCTGTTAGCAAAGCATTGAAATGAGAAGGCCCAAACATAAGGAGCATATTAAGGCTAGGTAAAAGATGACTCTTTCCAAGTATCAAATAAATTTGTACAAAACTTACTCTCACCCTAACACTACATCTAACCGTAGCCCTAACCCCAAACCTAATACTAATTAACCTGATTAGAGAACAATTCATCCTAGAAGTCCCACACTTGGAGAGATTTTTGGGGCAAGCTAAATAATGAATCCTACACAGTGTTAATCAAATCTGACAAAATAATTATGGGAGAAATTTCAGTGCATGCATATTCCCTGCTTTCTCCTAAAGGGATCTCGAAATATTTTTTTTTTCATGCTTCAGCTTAAGCCTACACTCACAAGGAACATACCAGAGTGTCCCCATAAAGAATTGAGGGTGTGTGTGCAATCTCAAGCAGCTAGCATAAAACCTGTTTGGTTTCCAGGTCCATTTACTTTTACACATATAGGTCAAAATGAAGTAAAATGAAAATATTAACTGTTCCAGACACCAAAACGTTGAATCAAAAGGCCTAAACCTGGGAAACAGGGTAAGGTTAGTTAAAGATGAATCTTGGATTGTATCAAAGAAGTTTGAATAAAATAACTCTACCCTAAAACTACATCTAAACTGAGCCCTAATCCTAACCCTAAACATTAACATAGCTCTATCCCTAACCCTAACTTTAACCCTATTTTTAACTGTAACCATTGCCCAAACCCTAGCTCTAACTCTATCCATTTCCATAATTCTAAACCTTACCCTAATTCTAAATGTAGCCCTAACCCTAACATTTACCCTAGACCTACTCTAACCCTGACCCTTGCCCTAGCCTTAAATCTAGCTCCAACCATAACACTTACCCTAAACATAACCCTAACCCTAGGCCTAACCATAATCCTAACCCTAACCCTAACACTAGCCCTAACCATAGCTGTAATCCTATATTTACCCTAAACTTAAGTCTAACAAAAGTGCTAACAATAGGACTGAACCTAACTATAGCTATTCTAAGGCTATTCAAAACCCTAAACCTAAACCAAACCCTGAACCTAAACATATCCATTACTCTAAACCTAATGCTAATTTGAGCCTTAACCCTAAACCTTAATCAAAACCAATCCCTAATCCTGACCTTGACCGTAATAATACACCTACCTCTAAACCTGACCTTTACCCTAAACCTAACCCTTACAGTAGACCTATTCAAAATCAAACCCTACAACTACCCTTAAGTGTAATGCTAGACTTGACATTAGCTCTAGCCTTAATCCTAGCCCTAGCCCTAACACAAACTCTCATCCAAGTTGTAAACCTATACTTAAACTTAACCATCACCCTTACCCTAACCCAAGACCTAATCCTAACTATAACCCTAGCCCTAAACTTAACTCTAAATGTATGCATTACCCTGAACATAACCCTTATCCTAATGCTAACCCTAAGACTAACACTAACCCTATCACTATCCCCCAAACTATCAATTATCCTAAACCTAACCTAAACTCTAAACCTAACCCTATATTTACCTTAACCCTAACCCTAACTCTAATTTGAGCTGTAACCCTAAACTCAAACCTAAACCAACCACTAACACTGGCCCTGGTCCTAATCCTTCCCCTAGCTCTAAACCTGAATCTTAACCTATACCTTTCCCTACAGTAGACCTAGCCGTAAACCTTTCCCTAAAACTATCCCTAACTGTAACCCTAGACCTGACATTAGCCCTAGCCATAATTCTAGCCCTAACCCTAACACAAACCTTAGCCCTTATCCTATCCCTAAACATAGCCTTAATTACAATCCTAACCCAGATTCTAGGCCTAACCCTAACACTAACCCTAGCCATAATCTTAGCCCTAATTTAGCCCTATCCCTAACACTAGTCCTAAAACTATCTCTAAATCTCACAATAGACCTTTCACTCATTCTAACCCTATTCCTTACCATAACCCTAACCCTAGCCCTAACCCTTTCCCTATCCTTTGCCCTAGCTCTAACCTTATACAAAATCTAACTCTAAATTGAGCCCTAAACCTAAGACTAAGCCAAACCCTAACAGTAGTCCAAACCATAACACTAATCTTAAAACAAGCCCTAACCATAGCCCTAGCCCTAAAACAAAACTTAGCTATACTATAACCCTAACCCTTAACCTAAACCAAACCCTAACCTTAAACCTAGCCCTATCCCTATCCCTAGACCTAATATGAGTTGTAAGTCGAACCCTTAAACTAACCTTGAACTTGATATTGACCCTAACTCTACTAGCTCTAAACATCACCCTAACCCTCAGCCTAAACCTAACACTAACTCTAGCCCTAAAACCCTAATACTAGCCCTAAACATCACCGAAGTACTTACATTAGCCCTAACGCTAACCCTATGCCTAACTTAACCCCAAACCTATACCTAATCCTAGCTTTAACCCTAGCCCTATTCATAACCATAAACCTAGCCCTAAACCGATCTCTAACTCTATCCATTACCATAACCAAAACCATAACCCTAATGCTAACCCTAGGCTTGAACCCTAATCTTAACCCAATCTATTACCCTGAACATAACGTGAACCTAAACCTAACACTATCATTACCCTAACCCTAACACTAACACTAATTCATGCCCTAACTTTAAACCTTAACCTATCTCAAAACCTAATCCTGACCTTGACCCTAATAAAACCCCTAGCTCTAAACTTGAACAAAACCCTACACCTAACCCTTAAATTATACGTAGCCATAATCTTAACCCTAAAACTATCTTTAACCATAATTCTGGACTTGAAATTAGCCCTAGGCCTAATCCTAGTCCTAAACCTAAAACAAACCCTAACCCTCATCCTAGCCCTAAACCTAGCTTTAATCGTAACCCTATCCCTAACCCTGCTCCTAACCCTAAATTGTAACCCTCACACTACCTCTATACCTAGCTATAATGCCATCTCTTACTCTAAACTTAACCCTAACTCTAATTCTAGGCTTAAGCCAAATAAGAAACCTAGCCCTAATCCTAGCACTAATTTAGCCTTATCTCTAATCCTAACACTAAACCTAGCCCTAAGACTCACTCTAACTCTCACCCTATACCTATCCCTACTTCTAACCCTATCCCTTACCATACCCCTATCCCTAGCCCTAATCTTTGCCCTATCCTTGGTCCCAGCCAGAACCCTAGAGCTAACCCTAACTTAAATCTAATCCTAACCCTAAGCCTAAGATTAGCACTAACACTATCCCTAAACCTAACCCTAGGATTAAACCAAAACCAAGCAATAGACCTAACCCTAAACATTAACTGAAACCAAACCCTAACACTAAACCTAGACCTATCCCTAGCCCTAATTCGAGTTCTAACACTAACTTTAAAACTAACACTTACCGTGACTCATATCCTAACACGCAACCTGGCTCTATACACCGCCCTAACATCTAACCGAAAGTTAAGAATAACCCTAACAATAATTCGAGTCCTCTCCCTAACCCTAAAACTAACTCTGACATGACTCTTATACTAACACACACCCTAGCTATAAATATCACCCTAAACTTAAACCTAACCATAACACTAAACCTAACCATAACACTAAAACTAACCTAAATTTAACCCTAGTTCTTACATTAGCCGTGGCCCTAATCTTATCCCTAACCCTAACACAAACACTAGTTCTAATCTGAGCCCTAAATCTAGATTTAACCGTATCTCTAACCCTAACCATAGCCCTAAACCTAGCTCTAAACGAATCCCTTACCCTAAGCAAATCCCTAAACCTAAGGGTAACCCTAGATCTATCACTAATCCTTAGGCTAACCAAAACCCTAACTCTATTAATAGCCCTAACCCTAGCTCTCATTCTAGTTCTAAACCTATCTTAAAATCTAACCCTAACCCTGACCCTTATACTGACCCTACCACTAATCCTAGGTCTAACTTTAACCCTAACTCTAACCCAAAACCTATGGTAATCCTCTCCCTAGACCTAACCCTGAATCTAACTCCCAGCCTAGCCCTAATCATAGCTCAGAAGCTAACCCTTACACTAAACATAACCCTTAACCTAACCCTAGTTCTAACCCTCACCCTCACCCTAACTGAAGACCTAATTCTAACCATAACCCTAGCCATAACCTTAACTCTAACTGTATCCATTACCGTAAACATTACCCTTATGCTAATGTAACACTAGGCCTAACCTTAACCCTATCACTAGCCCTCAAACTGTCAATTACCCTAAACCTAACCTGAAGCCTAAACCTAAACTTATCACTACCCTAATGTTAACCCTAATGCTAATTCAAGGCCTAACCCTAAACTCAAACCTAAACCAAAGCCCAACACTGACCCTGCCATTAATAATTCCCCTAGCTCTAAACCTGACTATTACCCTATACCAAACACTTCCACTAGACTTAGCCATAAACCTAACCCAAATGCTAACCATAGACCTAACCCTAATCCTATCACTAACACTAACCCTATTACTCTAAACCTAACCTGAACCCTAAACCTAACACTATCCATTACTTTAACCCTAACTCTAATGCTAATTTGAGCCCTAACTAGACTCTGATTATAATAATACACCTAGATCTAAACCTGACCTTTACCCTAAACCTAACTTTCCACTAGACCTAGCCATAAACCTAAAGTTAACAATATTCCTAACCATAATGCTAGACCTGACATTAGCCCTAGCTCTAATACTAGCTGTAACACTAACACAACCCTAGCCCTCATCCTAGACCTAAATCTAGCCTTAATCCTAACCTGAACACTCACCCTATTCCAATACCTAATTTTAACCCTTGCCCTCGCCCTGAACCTAGCCATAACCTCATCCCTTCCCCTAAAACTAATCATAACACTAACACTAATACTAACCCATTCCTAGCCTAAACCCTAACCCTAAAACTAAGCCTAATAATAACCCTAGTTCTTACATTAGCCATAGTCCTAACCCTAGTCCTAACCCCAAAACAAAAATAGCCCTAATATGAGCCGTAAAACTAGATTTAACCCTAACCCTAAACCTAGCTCTAAGCCTATCTCTAACCCTATCCATTATCCTAAGCCAAATTCTATCCATAATGCTAACCCTCGTACAAATCATAATCCTTAGCCTAAATCAAACAATAACCCTATTACTAGTCCAAACCCTAGCCCTCATTCTAGCTCTAAACCTAACACAATACCTAACCCTAACCTTCACCTTTATTCTGACCATAACACTAATTATAGGTCTAAACCTGACCCTAACCCTAATCTGAACCCTGAAACTAACCCTACCAGTAAATGTTTACCTAAAACTAACCCTCACACTACCTCTAGACCTAAACCAAATCCTAAATCTAGCAATAACTCTAGCCCTAGACCTAAATTAAACTTTGTCCTAGCCCTAACAATAACACTTAACCTAAACCAAACGATAACACTACCCCAGACCTACCCTACTCCTGATTCTGGCTTTCACCCTAACTCTAATCTGAACACTGACACTGACAGTAACACTAAACCTAGCTCTAAAAATGACTCTAAATCAAAATCTTAACCTAACATTAGAACTAGCCATAACCCTAACCCAAAACTAGCCCTAATTAGAACCCTAGATCTTACATTACCCATAGGACTAACCCTAGTCCTAAACCTAACACAAAATTAGACCTAATCCAAGGCCTAAACCTACTGTAAGCATAACCCTAAACCTAAACATAGCCCTAACCCTAAGCCTAACCCTCACCATAGACTTAGCCATAGCTTGTTGAGAGCCACAGCCGAAGGGGCCCCAGCAAACTTCCAGCTGCCAGCAATCCAGCTGCCGGCTGATGATTGGCTCACAGCGGCCCCAGCAACATCTAGCTGATTGGCTCCTCGGCCCCAGCAACATCTAGCTGATTGGCTCCTCTGCGGTGATGCTCATTGGACTGTTTCCCTGCCCTTTCAGACCACGGAGCTGCTCATTGGGGGACTTTTTGGCTCTGCCCACGTGACCCAGCCAATCGGCCTCAAGAGCAGGATATGATAGCTCAAAGCCTAACCTTTTGCCTAAACATAACCCTACCTTATCCCTAACAATAAACCCTGACCCTAGCCCTAACCCTAACCTTAACCCTAACCCTATATATTACCCTTATGATAACCCTATTCCTAATGCTATCCCTAGGCCTAACCCTAACCCTAACCCTATCACAAACCCTAAATCTCTCCATTATCCTAAACCTACAGTGAACCCTAAACCTAACCCTGTTCATTACCCTAATCCTAACTCTAACTCTAATACTCATTTGAGCCCTATTTCTAAATCTTAACCTAATACAAACCATAACCCTGACCCTGAACCTAAAAATACCCCTAGCTCTAAAACTGACCCTTACCCAAAACTTAATACTTACACTAGATTAAGACATAGACCTAATCCTAAATCTACTCTTAGCTGTAACACTAGACCTCACATTATCCCTAACCCTAATTCTATGCCTAACCCTACCCCTTATCCTAGCCCTAAACCTAGCCTTAATCACAACCCTAAACATAACCCTAGCCTTTATCTTAATGCTAAACCTCACTCTACCTCTAAACCTAACTATAACACATCCCTTACCCTAAACTTAACCTTAAACCTACCCCTAATGCTAGGCCTAAGCTGAACACTAACCCTGGTTTTAATCCTTGCCCTGATTCAGCCCTATCCCTAAAACTAACCAAAGCCCTAGCCCTAAGATTAACTCTAACTCTCACCCTAACCTTATCCCTACTTCTATCCCTATAATTTACCATAACCCTAAACCTAGCTCTAACCCTTGCCCTATCCTTAGACCTAGGCCTAACCCTAAATCTAACCCTAACTCCAAGTCTTAACTAACCCTACGCCTAAGCCTAACACAAACACTAGCCCTAATCCTAATGCTAATCATCATATAACCTAGGACTAAAACAAAACTGAGCAATAGGGGCTGAGGATGTGGCTCAAGCAGTAGTGCAATCGTCTAGGCATGCGCCGGGTGCTGGGTTCCATCCTCAGCAACAATAAAAATATAATTTTTTAAAAAAGATGTTTTGACCACCAAAAACTAAAAAAAAAAAAATAAAAAAAATATTTAAAAATTCTCTCTCTCTCTCTCTCTCTCTCTCTCTCTCTCTCTCTCTCTTTCTCTCTCTCTCTCTCTTTATAAAATAGAACTGAGCAATAGTCATAATCTTAAACCTTAACTTAAACCAAATCCTAACACTACACCTAGACCTAACCCTAGCCCTAATTCGAGTCCTAACCATAACCTTAAACTAACCCTGACCTCGAATCATATCCTAATACTCACCCTAGGTCTAAACATCACCCTAAACTTAAACCGAGCCCTAACAGTTACCCTAGCCTTAATTCGAGTCATAAACCTAACCTTAAAACTAACTTTGATGTGACTCATATCCTAACAGTCACCCTAGCTCTAAAGACCGCCCTCACCTTAAACTGAACCCTAAAAGTGATCCTAGCCCTTATTTGAGTCCCCACCCTAAAACTAACACTGTCTCTGAATTATATCCTAATACTAACATAGCTATAAATATCACCCTAACATTAAACCTAAACCTAACACTAGACCTACCCCTACCCCAATCCTAATTGTAATGTAGTTCTTACATTATCCATTGTCATAAAGTTAGCCCTAAACTTAACACAAAAATTAGTCCTAATCTGAGACCTAAACCTAGATATAACCCTAACCCTGACCCTAACACTAACCCTAACCCTAGCAATAAGCCTATCCCTTACCCAAAGCAAAACCCTCACCCTAATGGTAATCCTAATGCTATCACTAATCCTTAAGCTAACCAAAGCCCTAACCCTATTAATAGTCATAACCCTCCCTTCACTCTAGGTCTAACCCTATTCCAAACACGAATGTTAACCCTGACCATTATTTTGACCCTAACACTAACCCTAGATCTAAACCTGGCCCTAACCATAGACCACACTATAACACTAGACCTAGACCTAAACCAAATCCTAAATCTAGCCTTAACTCTAGCCCTAGACTTAAACAAAAACCTATCCCTAGCCCTTAAAGTAGCCCTTAACCTAACACAAACACTAAACCTACACTTAGACCTAAACCTAGTTCTAATTCTGGCTGTAACCCTAACTCTAACTCTAACCCAAACACTGACCCTGCATTTAAGAGTAAACCTAAGTATAAACCTTACCCTAACCAAAAATATAAACCTAAAACTAGACCTAGCCAAAATCCTAACCCTCAAACTAGCCCTAATGATAACCCTAGCTCTTACAGTACCCAAAGCCCTAACACTAGTCCTAAACCTAACACAAAACCTAGAGCTAATCCTAGGCCTAAGCACAACCCTAACCTTAACCCTAACCATAACCTAACACTTGATTAGTCCAAACCCTAGCTCAAAGCCTTATCCTTATACGAAACATAAACCTATACCTATCCTTAAATATACCCCTAACACTAGCCATAATCCTATACTTAACCCTAGCCCTAAACCTAGCTCTAATCCTACCCATTACCCTAAAATTAACCTTAAACCTATTGATAACACTAGGCCTAACCCTAAACTTAAACCTAACCAGAAAACTAACAGTAGACCTGACCCTAAACCTCACACTTGCCTTAGACCTAACTCTAGCTCAAACCCAAACCCTTACCATAAACCTACACATAGCCATAGCCCTAACCCTAAACCTAAACCTCAATATAACACTAACCATAACCCTATGCCTACATCTAACCATATCCATTACTCTAAACCTAACCCTACCCCTAATGATGATGCTAGTTCTAATGCAATCCTAACCCTAACCTTTCTCTAATCTTATCCCTAGACCTACCTCTAAACCTAACCCTCACCCTAGCCTTAACCCTAGCTCAAAACCTAACCCTATGCTAAACTCACCCCTAAGACTAACCCTAGTTCTAACCCTAACCCTCACCCCAACTTAAGAACTATTCATGACCATAATTCTAGCCCTAACCTTAGCTCTAACCCTATCCATTATCCTAAACATTACCCCTACCCTAATGCTAACCCTAGGCCGAACACAAACCCTATCACTAAACCTAACCCTATCAATTACCCTAAACCTAACCTGAATGCTAAACAAAAACCTATCATTTCCCTAAACCTGACCCTAATGCTTATTTGAGCCCTAACCCTAAACCCAAATCTCAACCAAACTCTAACATGATCCTGACCCTAATAATTACCCTAGCTCTAAACCTGACCCTTAACCCTAAACCTAGCCCTTAAACTATTCCTAGACATAAAAATAATCCTAAAAGTGTCCTCTCCTGAACTATAACCCCACACCTGACATGAGCCTTAGCCCTAATCCTAGCCCTAACCCTAACAAAAACCCCAGCCCTTATCCTAGCCCTAATCATAGATTAATCCTAACCCTAACCCTAGCTCTAACCCCAATACCAACCCTCACCCTAATTTCACCCTATCTTTAAACCTAACGTAACCCTAGACCTAAGAATAAATCTAACTCTCACACTAGCCCTATCACTAGTTCTAACCCTATCCCTTAATGTAACCCTAACCCTAGCCATAAACTTAGTCCTAACCCTTGCCCTATCCATAGCCCAAGCACTAACCTTAGATCATTATCTATCTCTAAATCTAACACTGACGCGAAGCCTAAGCCTAACCCTAACACTAGCACTAACCCTAACACTAATCCTAAAACTAGCCCTAATCCTAGCCCTAGCCCTAAAACAAAACTGAGCCATAAGTTCTATCCCTAAACCTTAAACTAAACCAAACTCTAACCATACACCTACCCCTAACCCTAGCCCTAATTCGAGTTTTAAGCCAAACCCTAAAACTAACCCTGAAACTGACTCTGACACTAACACTAATTCTAGCTCTAAACATCACCCTAATTCTAACACTAACCCTAACACTAAACCTAGCCCTAATCTTAACCCTAAAATTAGCCCTGATCACAACCCTTGTACTTACATTAGCCGTAATCCTAATCCTAGCAGTAACTTAACCCAAATCCTAGCCCTAATCCGAGCCCTAACCCGAGCTTTAACCCTAACCCTAACCCTGGTCCTAGCTCTAATCATAACCATAACCCTAGCCCTAACCCTATACATTACCATAACAATAACCCTAACCCTAATGCTAACCCTAGGCCTAAACCTAAACCTATATCTAATCCTATCCCTATCCATTTACCTAAACCTAACATGAACCCAAATTCTAAGCCTATCATTACACAAACCCTTACTCTTATGCTAAATTTAAGCCTTAACCTATTCCAAACCCTAACCTAGACATTCACCTTAATAATATCCCTAGCCTTAAACCTGACCCTAACCATAAACCTAAACCTTACACTAGATGTACCCATAATCCAAACCCTAAAACTATATTTAAAAATAATTATAGACTTGAAATTAGCCATACTCCTGAAACTAGCCCTAACCCTAAAACAAACCATACCGTTATCCTAGCCCTAAACCTATCCTTAATCATTACCCTAATCCTAACCCTTATTCTAAACATCACCCTACCCCTAAAACTAGCATAAGACCATCCCTTACCCTAAACAAAATCCTAAATCTAACCCTAATAATATGCTTAAAATGAACATTAACCATAGACCTAATCCTAGCCCTAATTTAGCCCTATTCTTAACCCTGACCATAGCCCTATGACTAACAATAATTCTCACACTAGCCCTATCACTAGTTCTAATCCTAGTCCTTACCATAACTCTAACCCTAGCCCTAACCCTTGCCCAATCCTTAGTCCTAGTCCTAATCCTAACCCTAAGCCTCAAATCCTAACCATAACCTTAAATCTAACCCTGATCCTGACTCATATCCTAACACTAATCTTAGCTCTAAATATCATCATATCCTTAAACACAACCCTAACACTAGACCTTTCCCTAACCTGAACCCGAAAAGTAACCCTCATTGTAACCCTAGTTCTTACATTGGCCATTGCCCTATCATTAGCTCTAACCCTAACCCAAATTCTAACCCTAATCCGAGCCCTAAACTTAGATTTAACCCTAACCCTAACTCTAGTCCTAACCTACCTCTAAGGCTATCCCTTACCCTATGAATAACCCTAACCTAATGGTAGCCCTAGACCTATGCCTAATCCTTAGGCTAACCAAAACACTAACCTTATTAATAGTCCTGAACATAGCCCTCATTCTAGCTCTAATCCTATCGCAAATCCGAACACTAACCCTGATGTTTATTCTGACCCTAACACAAACCCTAGTTCTAAACCTGACCCTAACACTAGACTAAAACCTAACACTAGCCCTGGACTAGCCCTGGAATCTAGCCTTATCTCTAGCCCTATACCTAAACAAAAACCTAATCCTAGGCCGAACAATAACCCTTATAGTAACACAAACACTAACCCTACCCCTAGACCTAAACCTACTCCTAATTCTGGCTGTAACCCTAACTTGAACTCTAACCCAAACACTGACTCTGCCTTTAACAGTAAACCTACTTCTAAACCTGACCCTAACTGAATATCTAAATCTAACACTAGATCTCGGCATAACCCTAGCTCTAAAACTAGCCCTAATCATAATCCTAGCTCTTACATTACCCTCAGCTTTAACCCTAGGCCTAAACCTAACACAAAACCTAGAGATAATCCTAGGACTTAACCTAGCCCTAAGCATAACCCTAACCCTAACCCTAGCCCTAACACAAACCTAACCCTCACCTTAGTCCTAACCCTAGCTCAAAACCTAACCCTTACTATAAACATAAACTAGACCTATCCCTGAATTTTACCGTAAACCTAGTCCTAATCCTAACCTTAGCACAAGCCCTAACCCTAGATCTAAACTTACCCATTACCCTAACCCTGAACCTAATTGTAACCCTAGCCTTAACCCTAACCATAATCCTAACCCTAAACAGAAAGCTAGCCTTAGACCTAACCCTAATCTAATATTCACTATAGCCCTAACCATAAATCAAACCCTAATTCTTACCATAAACCTAAACATAACCATAGACCTAACCCTAACCCTAAACATAAATCTAGCCCTGTCCCTAACACTAAACCTACATCTAACCGTATTTATTACCCTAACCCTAACCCTTAACTTAATTATAACCATTCCCCTAACCCTAACTCTAACCCTAAACCTACCATAATCCTATCTCTAAACATAACCCTGAACCTAAACTTGCTCTAAACCTAATCATAGCTCAGAACCTAACTCGTACACTAAACATAACACAAACCCTAACACTAGTTGTAACCCATACCTTAACACTAATTCAAGACCTAATCCTAACCATAAGTCTAGCTATAACCTTAGCTCTAACTGTATTCATTACACAAATCATAACCCATATCCTAATAATAATGCTAGGCCTAACCCTACCTCAAGACCTAATTCTAACCATAAACATAGCCCTAAACTTAACACTAACTTTATCAATTACTCTAAACATAACCCTTTCCCTAATGCTAACCCTAGGCCTAACCCTAAACCTATCACTAACCCTAACCCTATCAATTACCCTAAACCTAACTTGAACCCTTAATCTAACCCTACATTACCCTAACTGTAACCCTAATGCTAATTTGAGCCCTAACCCTAAACTCAAACCTAAAAGAAACCCTAACCATGACCCTGACCCTATTAATTCCCCTAGTTCTAACCTGACCCTTACCCTAAAGCTAATCCTTACATTAGACCTAGCCAAAATCTAACCCTAAAACTATCCCTAACCATAACCCAAGACTTGACATTAGCCCTAGATATAATCCTAGCCCTAACATGAACACAAACCCTAGCCCATATTGGCACTAAACATAGCCTTAATCATAACCATAACCTTAAACCTATGCCTAAATTAAAACCAACCCTATCCCTAATCTTAGACCTAAATTAGCCCTATTCCTAAACCTTACCCTAACCCTAGCCCTAAAACTAAGTCTAACTCTGTCCCTAGCCCTAAAAATAGTTCTAACCCTATTCCTTACTGGAACTCTAAACCTAGCACTAACCCTAGGCCTAAGCCTAGCCATATCCTTAGCCCTATCCCTAACCCTAGATCTTACCTTAACTCTAAATCTAACAATAATGCAAAGCCTAAGCCTAAACCAAACACTAACACTAACCCTAACAGTAACACTTCTCCTAAAACTAGCCCTAACTCTATCCCTAGCCCTAAAACAAAATCGAGCCATAGCCCTAACCCTAACCCTTAACCTAAACCAAATCCTAACCATACACCTAGCCCTAACCCAAGCTCTAATTATAGTTTTAAGCAGAACCCTAAAACTAACCCTAACCCTGATTCTGATGCAAACACTAACCCTAGCTTTAAACATAACCCTAAACATTACACTAGACCTAGCTCTAACCCTAACCCTAACCCTAACCCTAAAACAAGCCCT
The DNA here is from genome assembly GCF_047511675.1 of Marmota flaviventris. NCBI lineage: Eukaryota > Metazoa > Chordata > Mammalia > Rodentia > Sciuridae > Marmota > Marmota flaviventris. The sequence goes on along the minus strand of NW_027288118.1, from coordinate 65,447 downwards.
AATTGTAACCCTAGTACTTACATTAGCCATAACCCTAACCCTAGCCCTAACTTAACCCAAAACTTAGCCTAATCTGAGACCTAAACCGAGCTTTAACCCTAACCCTAACCATAACCCTAAACCTAGCACTAATAATAACCATAAACTTAGCTATAACCCTAGCTCTATCCCTATCCATTACCCTAACCATAATCCTAACTCTAATGCTAACCCTAGGCCTAAAACTTACTGTATCCCTAATCCTAACGCTATCCATTACCCTAAACCTAACTTGAAACCTAAACCTAACTATATCATTACCCTAATCCTAAACCTATGTTAATTTGAGACCTAAATTTAAACCTTAACCTATCCCAAACACGAATCACGACCTTGACCCAACCAATACCCTTAGCTCTAAACCTGACCCTAACCCTAAACCTAATCTTTACACTACATCTAACCTAACCCTAAACTGTCTTTAACTGTAAAGCTGGACCTGAAAATAGCCCTAGCTCTAATCCTAGCAATAAACCTAGCCTTAATTCTAATCCGAACCATAACCCGAGGTTTAACCCTAATTCTAACCCTCACCCTAGCCCTAAACCTAGCTATAACCCCATCCTTTACCCTAAACATAACCATAACCCTAAACCTAACCATAATCTTAAACCTAACCATAACCCTTTCCCTAACACTAGAGCTAACCCTAACCCTAAGCCTATCACTAACCCTAATTTAGTGCTGTCCTAACCCTAAACCTAGCCTTAAGACTAACTCTAACTCTTGCCATAGCCCTATCCCTAGTTCTATCCTTAGCCCTAGCCCAACCCTGGATCTAAACCTAACTCCAAATTTAACCATAACCATAATCCTAAACCAAACCCTAACACTATCCCTAACAATAATGCTAACCCTAAAACTTGCTTTACCCCTAGCTCTAGCCTTAAAACAAAACCAAGCCATATCCCTAACCCTAACCCTTAACCTAAAAAAAAAAAATGTAAACCTACACCTAGCCCTAAAACTAACTCTAAAAATAACCCTGACCCTGACACTGATCTTAATACTAATCCTAGCTCTAAACATCACCCTAACCTTAAATTAACCCTAACACCAGAACTAGCCTTAATTCTAACCCTAAAACTAGCCCTAATCGTAACCCTATTTCATACATTAGTCGTTGTCATAACCCTAGCTCTAACCCTCACAAAAATCTTACTCCTAATTCTAGTCCTAAACCTAGCTTAAACCCTAATCTTAACCCTAACACTAGCCCTAACCCTAACATTAACCCTAGCCCTAACCCTTGCTCTAACCATATCCCTTACCCTAAGCCAAACCCTAAACCAAATGCTAACCCTAGTCCTAACCCTAATCCTTAGACTAACTTAAACACTAACAGTATTAGTAGTTTTAACCCTAGTCCTCATTCTACTTCTAACCTTAACCCTGAACCTTATTCTGATCCTAACAGTAACCCTAGGTCTAAACCTGACTGTAACCCTAAACAAAACCCTAACATTAGCCCTACCTGTAAGACTACACCTACACCTAACCCTAACATAGATCTAGACCCAAAACTAATCCTAAATATAGCTATAATTCTAGCTCTAGACCTAAACAAAATCCTAGCTCTAGCACTAACCATAACCCTTAACCTAAACTAAACACATACCCTATCCATAGACCTAACACAAGTCCTAATTCTGTCTCTAACTCTAACCCTAATCCTATCCAGAACACTAACCCTGATCCTAACATTAACCTATATCTAAACCTGACCTTAACCCAAAACCTAGTCCTAACACTAGACCTAGCCATAACCCTAACCCTAATACTAGACCTAAACATAACCCTTGCCCTAACCCTATTTTAACCCTAATCTTAACCCTAACAGTAGCCCTAACACTAACCATAGTCCTAACCCTAGCCCTAAACCTAACACAAAACCTAACCATAATACTAGGCCTAAACTTAGCCCTAAGCATAACGCTAACCCTAACCCAAGCCCTAACACTAACCCTAACACTAACACTCGCCTTAGACCTTACCCTAGCTCAAAGCCAAACCCTTACCCTAAATATTACCTTAGCCCTATCCTAAACCATAACCATAAACCTAGCTCTTATCCTAACCTTAATCCTAGCTCGAATTTCAGTTCTAACGCTGTCAATTACCCTAATTATAACCCAAATACTAACACTAAACCTAACCCTAACCATAAACATATCCCAAGACCTAACCATAAACCTAAAACTCACCACAGCCATAACCCTAGCAGAAATATTAAGCCATACACTAAACCTAATCCTAAGACTAGCCCTCCTCCAAACCCTAACCCTAACTCTAAACCTAATCCTAAATCTAACATTATCCATTACCCTAAACCTAACCCTAAAGGTAATGAAAACTCTAGCCATAACCCAAACCCTAAACCAAACCCTAAGCATAAACATATCCCTATACCTGAATGTAAACCTAACCCTCGCCCTAGACGTTACCCTAGCTCAAACAGTTACCCTTACCCTAACCTAACCATAACCCTAGCCCTAAACCTAACACTTACTGTAAACCAAACCCTAGCCTATCCCTAAACCTAACCCTAAATTTAGACTTAATCCAAACCATAACCTAGCCCTAACCCTAGCTCTAAATCTATCCATTATACTAAACATAATCCTAACCCAATGCTAACCTTAACCCTATTGCTAAACCTAACCCATCCATTATCCTAAACCTAAACTGAAACCTACACCTAACCCTATTCATTACCCTAACCCTAAGCCTAAACCTAACACTAATTCAAGCCCTAAACCTAAAATTTGACCAAAACCAAATGCTAACCCTGACCATAAACCTAATAATAACCCTAACTCTAAACCTGACCCTTACCATAAACATAGCTCTGACACTAGACCTAACCATAACCTAACCCTCAAACTATCCAATATCATAACCCTATACGTGATGTCAGCCCTAGCCCTAGTTCTAGCCCTGAACCTAACAGAAACCCTAGCCCTAACCTTAGCCTTAATTCTAAACAAAACACTAACCCTAGCCCTAATCCTAATTCTAACCCTCTCCCTAGCCCTAAAGCTAACTATAACTCCACCCATTACCCTAAACTTAATCCTAACCCCAATGCTAATCCTAAACCTAGCCCTACCACTAGGCCTAACCCTAACGCTAGCCCTAATCCTAGCCATATTTTAGCTTTATCCTAACCCTAACCCTAAGCCTAGTCCTAAATCTAAATCTAACTCTCGTCCTAGCTATTTGCCTAGTTCTAACCATATACCTTACCGTTACACTAACTCTAGCCCTAACCCTAATGCTGGATCTAACCCTAACTCTAAATCTAACCCTAACCCCAAGCCTAAACCTCACCCAAACACTAGCCCTAACCCTATCACTGATTCAAAATGTAGCCTAACCCTAGCCCTAGACCTAAAACAAAACTGAGCCATAGCCCTAAACCTAACCCTAACTCTAACCCATAGAAGCCAAGATGAAGTGAAACCTTAAAACACAAAATGTTCCTGACAGCGAAACATGAACTGAGAAGGTTCAAGCTGGGAAACATATTAATTCTAGGTAAAAGATGAATTCTGACTGGTATCAAAGAAATTTGAACAAAATCAACTCTAACTTGAACATTATTTCTAAACATAGCCCTAACCCTAATCCTAAAACAAAGCCTTTCCTGTTTGTAGGGCTTGATGATAAAAGTCCCAAACTTGGGATGCCTAGTAGGACAAGGTAAGAGATGAATCCTGCCCAGTATCAAAAATTCTGACCAATAATTGGGGAAGGTGTTTCAGTACATGCCTTTTCCCCCTGTTTTCTCCTAAAGTGCACTTGGATAAATTGTGTTTTCATGCTTTGGCTTAAGGTACTTTCACAAGGAACAAACCAGAGCATGCCCACAGTGAAGTGATTGAATGTATGAAGTTTCATGCAGCTAGCACCAACTCTGTTTTATTTCCAGCTCCCTTTCCATCCACACCTATAGGCCATGATGTAGTGAAAAGTAAAAATTGAAACTGTTCCTGACACTGAACTATTGAACCTTGAAGGCTCAAACTTGGCAAGCATACTAAGGTTGGTCAAAGATAAATCCTCTACAATATCAAAGTAATCTGGCCAAAAAAATTCAAAGCTCTTTCAGTACATGTGTATTTTGCTTGCTCCTAAAGCACTCAGAGATAATGTTGTTTTTTTTCTACTTCAGCTTATGGATACTTCACAGGAAAAAAAAAAACAGAGAATGCTCACTGAGAACTGATTGAGTGTGTAAAGTTTCAAGCAGCTAGCACAAACCCCGTTTGATTTCCAGGTTCATTTCCATTCTCTCCTATAGGGCAGAAGAAGAGAAACATGAAAATTAAAACTGTTCCTGAGAGAAAATCCTTTTATGTAGGAGGCCCAAATATTTGGGGTAGAGTAAAAATAGGAAAAAGATGAATCCTGCCCAGTATCATAGAAATTAAAAAAAAAAAAAAACTAACTGTAACCCTAACACTAGGTCTAAACCTAGTCCTAACACTAAGTCTAACCCTAAAACTAATCTGCTTAGAGAATCTTTGATCATAGAAGTTTCAAAATTGGGGAGTCTAGTTGGGCAAGCTTACAGATGAATCATGGGCAGTTTCAAAAATATCTGACAAAATAATTGGGGGAGATTTTTCAGTTCATGCATATTTCCCTGTTTTCTCCTAAAGTGTTCTCAGATAAATTTTTATTGCATGCTTTAGCTTATTACTAATTTCACAAGGAACGAACCAGAGAGTACCCACAGAGGACTGATTGAGTGTGTGAAGTTTCAAGCAGTTAGCACAAATCTTATTTGATTTCCAGCTCCATGTCCATTTACCCATGTAAGTCAAAATGGAGTGAATCCACAAAATGCAAATTGTTCCTGTCAGCAAAGAATTGAACTGACAAGGCCAAAACCTGGGTAACATAGTAAGGCTAGGTAAAAATGTATCCTGCCCAGAATCAAAGAAATTTGAACATGACAATCTCTAACCCTAACACTAGAACTAACTCTAACCTAACCTGTTTAGAGAACCTTTGATCATAGAAGTCTCAAAGTTGAGGAGCCTAGTGGGGCAAGATAACAGATGAATCCTGCCCAGTATAAAAAAAAATATGACCAAATAATTGGGGGAGGAAGTTCAGTACATGCATATTTTCCTGTTGTCTCCTAAAATGCTCGCATAGTGTTGTTTTTGCATGCTTCATCTTTGGTATACTTTCACAAGGATAAAACCAGAGCATCCTCACAGAGAACTGATTGAGAGTGTGAAGTTTCAAACAGCTAGCAAAAACCCTATTTTATTTCCAGCTCCATTTCCATTGACCCATATAGGTCAAAATGAAGAGAAACCTCAAAATTAAAACTGAAATACTGACAGCAAACCATAGAACCTAGAAGGCACAAACCTGGGGAACCTAGAAGGAACAAACCTAGGTAAAAGATAAATTTTGCCTTGTATCAATGAAATTTGAACAAAACTACTGTAAACCTAACAGTAGACCTATCCTTTATCCTAACCCTACAGTTCACCCTAGCCTGTTTAGAGAACCTTTGATCATAGAAGTCCCAACCTAAGGGAGCCTAGTGGGGCAAGCTCATAGATGAATCCTGCACAGTATCAAAGAATTCTGAGAAAATAATTAGGGGAAGTGTTTCAGTACATATATAGTTCCTTGATTTCTCAAAAAGTGCTCTGGGATAAAGTTGTTTGCATGTTTCAGCTGAGGGCAACATTCACAAGGAACAAACCAGAGAGTGCCCACAGAGAATTGATTGAGTGTGTGCAGTTTCAATCAGCTAGCACAAACCCTGTTTGATTTCGTGCTCCACTTCTCTTCAACAAAACAGTTCAAAATAAAGTGAAATCTTAAAATTCAAACTGTTCCTGACAGCGAACCATTGACCCAAGAAGGCCCAAGCCAGGGACCATTGTGAGGCTAGGTAAAAGATGAATCCTGCCCAGTATCAATGATACATGAACAAAACTGACTCTAACCCTAACACTATGTTTAAACCTGGCCCTTAACCTAACCCTAATTTGTTTAGAGAACCTTTTATTATAGAAGTCCCAAATTAAGGGAGGCTAGTGGGGCAAGGTAATAGATGAATCTTGAGCAGTATCAAATAAATCTGACCAAATAATTTGGGGAGGTAGTTCAGTACATGTATATTTCCCTGTTGTCTCCAACAGTACTTTTGGATAAAGATGTTTTTGCATGCTTCAACTTTGGGATACTTTCACAAGGGAGAAACCAGAGTGCCCACATAGAACTGATTGTGTACAGTTTTAAGCAGCAATCACCAACCCTGTTTGATTTCAAGTTCCATTTCCATTTACCCATATAGGTCAAAATGAAGGAAACCTTAAAATTGAAACTGTTTCTGACAACAAACCATTGAATGGATAAGGCTCTAACCTGGGGAAAATAGTAAGGCTAGGTAAAAGATGAATTATGCCAAGTATCAAATGAATTTGAACAAAACTCACTCTAACTCTAACACTAGATCTAATTGAACCCTAACCTAATTCTAACCTGTTTAGAGTACATATGATCATAGAAGTCCCAAACTTGGGGAGCCTAGCGGCACAACTTAACAGATGAATCATGTGCAGTATCAAAGAAATTTGATAAAAAATTGGGGGTAGGTATTTCTGTACATGCATATTGCCATGTTTTCTCATAAAGTACTCTTGGATAAACTTGTTTTTCATGCTTCAGCTTATCACTACTTTTACAAGGAAGAAACCAGAGAGTGTGCACAAACAACTGATTGAGTATGTGAAGTTTCAACCAGCTAGCACCAACCCTCTGATTTCCAGCTCCATTTGCATTTACCCATATAGGTTAAAATGAAGTGAGACATTAAAAAACTATTCCCAACAGCGAACCATTGAACCGAGAAGGCGCCAAACTGGGGCACATTGTAAGGCTAGGTAAAAGATAAATCTTCCCAGTATCAAAAAAATTTGAACAACACAAACTCTAACCTTAACACTACCTCTAAAGCTAGTCCTCACCCTAACATATACACTAACACTTACCTGTTTAGAGAACCATTGATCCTAGAAGTGCGAACATTGGGGAGCCTAGTGGAGCAAACTAAAATATGAATACTGTGTAGTATCAAAGAAATCTGATCAAATTGTTGGGAGATTTATTTCAGTACATACATGTTTCTCTGTTTTCTCCTTGAGGGCTCTCAGATACAGTTTCTTTTGCATGTTTCATCTTTGGCCTACCTTCAAAAGAAAGAAATCAGAAAGTTCCCACTGAGAACTTATTGTGTGAAGATTCAAGCACCTTCTGCCAACCCTGTTGGATTTCCAGCTCAATTTTCATTCACATCAATAAGCCATAATGAAGGGAAACCTTAAAATACAAACTGTTCCTGAGAGCGAACCATTTAACTGACAAGGCCCAAACCTGTGGAGCATAGTAAGGCTAAGTAAAAGATGAATCCTGCCCAGTATCATAGAAATTTGAAGAAAACTAGGGCCACATGGGTGCTCTCAGTGCAGATGGAAGGCTGGGCTGTGCAGTTTCTCTGGGCACAGACAGCAGTCTCAGTCACACAGGTGCTCTCTGCACAGACAGAAGGCAGCACAGAACACAGAGGCTTTGCTTGCAGGTCACCAGACTAAGCTCTGGACACAGTACAAGGTCACTCCAGAACCACCCACCTCACCAAACACCATACAGGGGTAATAGATGGAATCCATCTTGCAAAACCTTACTCGCCATCTATCAGTGGTTGTGGCTACCAGCTTGGTTCTGCAGCTTATCAGGTACCCAGTTTTCAACTCCCCTACCTCCAGCTGTGATAACTCAAGATTTGTCTCACAAGATTTTGGTGGGTGTAGCTATCAATGTGGAACAGCAACTGTACAGGCACCTGGTTTCCAATTCAGAAATAAAGAGTAGGGAGGCTCCAGGTAGAAGCTTAAGCCCTCTCACCCTGTCTACCTCCACCACCCTGAGCACAGAGACTCAAGCTAGGAATAGACAACTTCACCACTGCAAGAAAAGAAAAGAGAGTTCTGAGAGACTTTTTTTTTTCTTTCATACATTTCTTTTCTTCCTCTTCTCATCCATTCTCCTCTATCCTTCCCCCTCTGGTCCTCACAACCTCAACATATGTGAAACCATGAAATTGGACTTTAAGAACTGAATCACTAGAATTGTATAATATAGAGGAATTGCATAGGCCCCACTTTACCACCTTTTTATATTCTCTTATTTTCTTTCTCCCTCTCTTTCTTTCTTCCTTGTTATTTTTTCTTTCTCTCTCTATCCCACTTTTAGCCTCCTAACTTTTACTATTTATACATAGGGTAATTTTATGAATACAGATAAGGAGTTTGAATTTATACCTTCTTCCATAAATTCCCCCTGTCTATTCATTAGAGTTCTCTTCCAAAGTTGCTAAGTTAGAATCATCACATACCCTCACTCCTTTCCTCCTTAACATAGCATCCTACCCCTGACCCTCAGTTCTCTATACACCACCAGAAATGGTATGCCTTTTATGAAACTAATGACTATATTCTAAATAATAAATGAAGCCAACATCTGTAGACACAAAATCTAAATATAAATGTATTTATAATGGTTAGGCTTAGACTTCAGGTTAGGGTTAGATTTAGAGTTAGGTTTTGATCTATGGTTAGGGCTAGGGCTAAGGATAGGGCAAGGCTTAGGACTAAGGTTTGGGTTAGGTTTAGGATTATAATAAGGGATAGGGTTAGAATAGTGATAGGGCTAGTAAGAGAGTTAGAGTTACTCTTAGGACTAGGATTAGGGTTAGGTATAGGGCTAAATTAGGCCTAGTGTTAGTGTTAGGTTTAGGCCTTGGGTTAGGGTTAGAGTTAGGATTATATTTAGAGTAAGGTATTGGTTTACAGCTAGGTTGTGGGCTAGGGCAATTGTTAGTATTAGGGTTAGGGCTAGGGTTATTTTTAGGGTTATGATTAAAACTAGGTTTAGGGCTAGGATGAGGGCTAAAGTTTGTGTTAGTGTTAGGGTTAGTAATAGGGCTAGGGCTAATGTCAGGTCTAGGGTCACAGTTAGGGATAGATTTAGTATTAGGTTTATGGCTTTGTCCATTGTAGGGTTTAGGTTTATACTGTGGAACAGTTTTAGAGCTAGGGTTATTATTAAGGTCAGGATCAAGGTGAGGGTTTCGGTTAGGTTAGTGTTTAGGTTTAGGACTTGAATTATCATTAGAGTTTTGGTTTAAGGTAATGAAAGGGTTAGGTTTAGGGTTTAGGTGTGTTTTAGTGTAATGGATAGGGTTAGGGTTAGGCTGAGGGTTAGCATAAGGGGTATTATCAAGGTTATGGATAGGGTTAGACCTACAATTAGGGGTAGGGTTATGTATAGGATTAGAGCTTTTGTTTGTGTTAGGATTAGGGTTTAGGGGTGGTTTAGTGTAATGGATAGGTTTAGGGTTAGGCCTAGGATTAGCATAATGGGTTGTTGTTAGGGTAATGGATAGGGTTAGACCTAAGATTAGGGGTAGGGTTATGTATAGGATTAGGGCTTTTGTTTGGGTTAGGGTTAAATTTACATTCAGGGTTAAAAGTCGGTCTAGCCACTGGGGATGTGGCTGAAGGATGAGTGTGCTCGCCTGGCATGTGCAGGGCACTTGGTTCAATCCTCAGCACCACATACCAATAAAATAATGACGTTGTGCCCACCTAAAACTAAAAAATAAATATTAAAAATCTAGGTTTGGGACTCAGATTAAGGCTAGGTTTTGGGTTAGGTTAAGGCTAGGGTTAAGGCTACAGAAAATGTACAAATTAGCATTATGATTAGAGCTAGTGATAGGGTCAGGGTTAGGGCTATGTCTAGTGTTAGGGTTAAGTTTATGGTTACGATGATATTTAGAGCTAGATTTGACATCAGATTCAAAGTCAGGGTCCGGATTAGTTTTCAGGTTAGTGTTAGGACTAGAATTAGAGATAGGATTAGGGCTAGGTGTAGGATTAGTGTTTGGTTTAGGTTAAGTATTAGGGTTAGGATTATGATTCGTTTTTGTTTTAGTCCTAGGTGTAGAGTTAGGGCTACTTTTAGGATTAATGTTAGGATTAGTGCTAGTGTTAGTGTGAGGTTTAGTCTTAGGTTCAAGGTTAGATTTAGATTTAGGTTTAGATCTAGGCTTTGAGCTAGGGATAAGGATAGGGCTAGGATTAGGTCTAAGTTTAGTGCTAGTTTTAGGGTGATGGTAAGGGATAGGTTTAGAAATAGGTATAAGGGTAGGGCGAGAATTTGAGTTGGTCTTAAGGCTAGTGTTACGGTTGGGTTAGGGATAGGGCTAAATTAGGGCTGAGATTAGGACTAGGGTTAGTGTTAGGGTTAGGCCTGGGTTTAGGGCTAGAGTTTATGTTAGGGTTAGGGTTAGAGTTAGGTTTAGGTTAAGGGATGGGTTTATAGCTACTTTTAGGACTAGAGTGAGAATTAGAATTAGGGTTATGGTTAGGGTTAGGTTTATGATTAAGGCAAGGTTTATGGGCTAAGAAATGGTTTAAGAATTGTGTTAGGATTAGGACTAGGATTAGAGCTAGGGTTAATATCAGGTCTAGGGTTACAGTTAGGATAGTTTTATTGTTAGGTTTATAGCTAGGTCTATTGTAAGGGTCAGGTTTCTTGTTAGGGTCTGGTTTAGAGCTATGGGTATTATTAAGGTCAGGGTCAGGATTAGGGATTTATTAAATTAAGGTTTAGGGTTAAGGCTTGAGTTATCATTGCATTTAGGGATAGGTTAATGATAGTACTAGGTTTAGGGTTTGGCCTAGTTATAAGATTAGTGTTAGGGTTAGAGCTAGTGTTAGTGTTAGGCTTAGGCTTTGGGTTAAGTGTAGATTTGGATTTAGGACTAGATCTAGGATTAGGGCTAGATCTAACTATAGGGCAAGGGTTAGGGCTAGGGTTATGGTTATGGTAACAAATAGGGTTAGAACTAGGGCTTGGGCTGGGGTGAGAGTTAGAGTTAGTCTTAGGCCTGGGGTTTGGTTAGCTTTAGGGATAGGGCTAAGTTAGGGCTAGGATTAGGGCTAGGGTTAGTGTTCATCTTAGGCCTAAGTTTAGGGCTAGGGTTATAGTTAATTTTAGGGTAAGGTATGATGCTATAGCTAAGTTTAGAGACAGGGTGAGGGTTAGAATTAGCATTAGGGATAGGGTTAGGGTTAGGGTTATGATTTAGGCTAGCTTATGGGCTAGTATTAGGGCTATGGTTTGTTGTAGGCTTATGTCTAGAATTAGGTTTAGGGCTAATGTGAGGTCTAGTGTTACGGTTTGGGGTAGATTTAGGGTTAGGTTTGTATCTATGTCTAGTGTAAGTGTTAGGCTTAGGGTAAGGGTCAGCTTTATAGCTAGGTGTATTTTTACAGTCAGGATCAGGGTTAGGGTTTGTTTCAGGTTAAGGTTTAGGGATAGGGCTCAAATGAGCATCAGGGTTATAGTTAGGGTTATGGCAACTGACTGGGTTAGGTTTAGGTTTCAGTGTAGGTTTAGGTTTCAGTGTAGTTTTAGCGCAATGGAGAGCTTTAGGGTTAGCAAAAGGGTTAGGGTTATGCCTAGGATTAGCATTAGGATTAGGGTTATCATAAGGATAATATATAGGGTTAGATCGATGGTTAGGGGTAGGGTTAGTTTAGGGTTAGTGCTAGAGTTAGGTTAGGTTTTGGGTTAGAGCCTGTAACCCTAGCTTAGGGTTAGGGTTAGGGTTATATTTAGGGTAAAGTTTAGGTTTTGAGCTAGGGTTAGGTCTAGGACGAGGGTTACGTTTAGTGTTATTGTCAGGGTTAGATTTAGGGTTGGGGCTAGGGTTTTCATTAGGGTTAGGATTAGATTTAGGGTAATAGATTGTGTTAGATTTAAGGTTAGCTTTATGGTTAAGATTAGGTTTAGGTATAAGTTTAGTTTTACCTCTAGCTTTACTGTTGGTTTAAGGGTAAGAATTAGGGTTTGAGTTAGGGTTAAGACTATGGTAAGGTTTAGATTTAGGGTTAGGTCTAGTGTAGGTTTATGGTTTGGGTTAGAGTTTCGGTTAGGTTTAGGGATAGGGTTATCATTAAGGTTAGGGTTAGAGTTAGGGAAATGTCTAGGCTTAGAGCTAGTGTTAGGTCTAGGATTAAAGTTAGAATTAGGGCTACGGTTAGGGTTATGGTTAGGGATAATGCTAGGGTTATGTTTAGGCTAAGGGTTAAGCTTTGAGCTAGGGTTAAGACTAAGGTGAGGGTTAGGGTTAGGGTTAGGACTATGGTTAGGTTTAGGGTGAGGGTTATGCTTAGGGAAGGTTTAGGCCTCAATTAGGTTTAGGGTTATTTAAGTTTTGTGTTAAATTTAGGCCTAGGTTTAGTGCTATGTGTAATATAAATCTAGGGTTGTGATTAGAGCTAGTTTTAGGGTTAGGGTTATGGCTAGGTCTAGTGGTAGGTTTAGATTTTGTGTTAGGGCCAGGTTTAGAGCTAGATTTAATGTTAGTGTCCAGGCCAGTGTTCAGGTTAAAGTTAGGGTTAGGGTGAAACCAGAATATGACTAGGGTTAGGTCTAGTGGTAGGGTTAGTGTTTGGTTCAGGTTAAGGGTTATTGTTAGGGCTAGAACTAAGTTTTTGTTTAGGTCAAGGGATAGAGTAATAGCTAGATTTAGGATTAGGTATAGGTCTGGGACTAGTGTTAGGGTTAGGTTTAGGTATAAGTTTACTGATAGGGCTAGTTTCAGGTTTTGGTTTCAGTTTAGGGTCAGGTTTAGACCTATAATTAGTGTTAGGGTCAGAATAAAAGTGAAGGTTAGGGTGAGGTTTTGGGGTAGGGTTAGATCTAGAATGAGGGCTAGTGTTAGGACTAGTAATAGGGTTATTGTTTGGGTTTGGCTAATGATTAGGATTAGGACTAGAGTTAGCATTATGAATAGGGTTTGGCTTAGGGTAATGGATAGGATTAGAGCTAGGGTTAGGGCTAGGATTAGAGTTAGGTTTAGGGATAGTTTTATGGTTAGGGTTAGAGTTAAATCTAGTGTTAGGGCTTGGATTAGGGCTATTTTTGTGTTAGAGTTAGGGATAGGGTTTGGTTAAGGCCAATGGAAGACCTAGGGTTATGATTAGGTTTAGTTATAGCGTTAGGGTTTTGGCTAGGTCTAGTGTTAGCATTAGTTTTAGGGTTAGGATGATATTTAGAACTAGGTTTTGTGTTTGCATATGAGTCAAGGTGAGGGTTAGTTTTAGGCCTAGGATTTGAATTAGAGCTCAGGTTATGGCTAGTTATGGGTTAGGGTTTGATTTAGGTTAAGGTTTAGGGTTAGAGCAATGGCTCGGTTTTGTTTTAGGGCTAGGGCTTGGAATAGGGCTAGTTTTAGGATTAGCAATAGTGTTAGAGCTAGTCGTAGCATGAGGCTTAGGCTTAAGGTTAGGGTTAGATTTAGAGTTATGGCTAGATCAAGAGTTAGGGCTATGGCTAGTGTTTTGGCTCAGATTAGGGCTATTGTGTGGGTTTCTGTAAGGAATAGGGTTATAAATAGAAATAGGTCCAGGGTGTGAGTTAGAGTTAGTCTTAGGGCTAGGTTTAGGGGTAGGGTTAAGTTTAGGGTTCAAATAGGGCTAGGATTAGTGCTATGATTAGTTTTAAGGTTAGGCCTATGGTTAGGGCTAGGGTTAGGGTTAGTTTTAGGGGAAGGGATGGTATTATATAACTAGTTTCAGTGGTAGCACGAGGGTTATATTTAGGGCTAGGGCTAGGGTGATTGTTCGGGTTCAGATTAAATCTAGGTTTAGGGCTAGGATGAGGGCTAGGGTTTGTGTTAGGGTTTGGGCTAATATTAGGGCTAAGGATAATGTCAGGTCTAGCATTATTATTAGGGATAGTGTTAGGGATAGGTTTATGGTTAGGTCTACTGTAAGGGTTAGGTTAAGTGTAGGGGTCAGGTATAGAGCTAGGTCATTATTAGGGTCAGAGTTTGGGTTAGGGTTTGGTTTGGGTTAAGGTTTAAGATTAGGGCTCAAATTAGCATTAGGGTTAGGGTTAGGGTTAAAGTAATGGATAGAGTTATGTTTACATTTCAAGTTAGGTTTAGAGCAATGAATAGGGTTAGTGTTAGGGATAGGGTTAGGGTTAGGCCTAGGGTTAGAATTATGTTATCAATAAGGTTTGGTTTAGGCTTAGGGTTAGCCTTAGGTTATAGGTTATCATTAGGGTCATGGATAGGATTAGAGCTTAGGTTAGAACTAGGGTTATAGTTAAGAATAAGTCTTGAGTTATGGTTAGGTTTAGTTTTAAAACTAGGTTTAGGTTTATGGTTAGGTTTAGTGTAAGGGTTAGGTTTTGAGCTAGATTACGGCTAGGGCAAGGATTAGATTTAGGGTTATGTCTATGATAGGATTATGGTAGGGTTAGTGTTATGTTTAGGGTTAGGGTTAGGGTTATTATTAAGGGGTTTAGGGTTAGGGTAATGGATAGGGTTAGATATAGGTTTAGGGTTAGGGTTAGATTTTGGTTTAGGGTTAGGATTAGAGATATGCTTATGTTTAGGTTTATGGTTAGGTTTAGGATTTCAGCTAGGGTTAGGGCTATGCCGAGTGTTAGATTAGGGTTATGTCTAGGGTCAGTTTTCCGGTTAGGGTTAGGTTTAAAGTTAGGGTTCGGGCTAGGATTATCAATAACCTTAGGTTTAGGGTTAGGGTAATGGGTAGGTTGTAAGCTAGGTTTAGCACTAGGGGTAAGTTTAGGATTAGGGATAGGGTTAGGGATAGAGTTAGGGATACATCTAGGTTTATGTTTAGGGTAAGGTTTAAGCTTTGAGCTAGGTTTAGGAGTAAGGCAAGGGCTAGGGTTAGGTTAGGGCTAGCGTTAGGGTTAGTGTTACGCTCAGGGATAGGTTTAGGCCTCGGATTAGCTCTATGTTTAGTGTTACGTTTAGGCCTAGGGTTAGGGCTATGGGTAATTTAAGAGCTAGGGTTATGATTAGGGCTTGTGTTAATGTTAGAGTTATGGCTGGGTCTAAACCTTATACTAACAACCCAAAACTAACCCTAACACTAGATGAACCTTAAATCTAGCCATAACCATAACCCTAGCTCTTACATTACCCATACACCTAACACTAGCCCTAAACCTCACACAAAACCTTGCCCTAATCCTAGCCCTAAACCTAAACCTAAGTATAACTTTAACCCTATGCCTAGCCCTAACCCTAACCCTAACCCTTGTCCTAGCCCTATCTCTAGCTCAAACCCTTAACCTAACCCTAAACATGACCTTAAACCAAACCCAAAATGTCACCCTAACCCTAGCCCTAATTTTAACCATAACTATAGCCCAAACCCTAGCTCTAACTCTATCAATTACTCTAACCATAAACCTAAACTGATGCTAACCCTAGCCCTAATCCTAACACTAACCCTACCCTAGCCCTGACCGTAACCCTAACACTTGCCCTTGCCCTAATACTAACTCAATCCCTAACCCTTAAACATAAACTAACATGAAAACTAACCAAAGGCCTAACTCTCACACTAGCCCTATTCCTAGTTCTAACCCTATCCCTTACCATAATTCTAAAACTAGCCCTAACCCTAGCCCTATCCCTTGCCCTATCCTTAGTCCTAGCCTAAATCTAGATCTAAGCCTAACTCTAATTATAACTCTAACCATAAGCCTAAGCCTAACACTAACACTAGACCTAACCCTAATACTCATCATAGAACTAGTGCTAACCATAAACCTAGGATTAAAAAAAAATCGAGCAATAGACCTAACCCTAAACCTTAACTTCAAACAAACCCACAATTACACCTAGAACTAATCCTAGCCCTAATTCGAGTCCTAACCCTAACCTTAAAACTAACCCTGACCATGACTTATACCCTAACATTCACCCTAGCTGTAAAACACCACTCTAACTTGAACCAAACCCTAACAGTAAACCTAGCCCTAATTTGAGTCCTAAACCTAAAGCTAACCCTGTCCCTGACTCCTATCCTAACAATAACCCTAGCTCTAAATTCATCCTAACCTTAAAGCTAACTATAAAAACTAATCTTAGACACTAATCCTAAATCTAACTCTAAATGTAATCCTGATTCTTACATTATTCATTGCCCTAACCCTAGCCCTAATGCTAACACAAAAACTAGCCCCAATTGGAGCCCTAAACCTAGCTTTAACACTAAACCTAATCCTAACCCTACCCCTACCACTAGCTCCAACTCTAACCCTAAACCTAAGCAAAACCCTAACCCTAATGGTAATCCTAGACCTATCCCTAATCCTTAGGCTAATCAAAAGCCTAACCCTATTAATAGTCCTAAACCTAGCCCTCATTCTAGCTCTAACCTATCCCAAACCCTAACCCTAACCCTGACCATTATTCTGACCATAACACTAACCCTAAGTATAAACCTGACTCTAATCCTAGACCAAAACTTAACACTAGCCCTACCAGTAAAATTATACTAAACCTGACTCTACCACTAGCCCTAGACCTAAAACAAATCCTAAATCTAGCCTTCACTCTTGCCCTAGACCTAAACAAAAACCTAGCCCTAGCCCTAACAATAACCCTTAATCTAATGCAAAGTCTAACCCTACCCCTAGACATAAACCTAGTCCTAAATCTGGCTTTAACCTTAACCCTAACATTATCCTGAACACGGACCCTGCATTTAACATTAAGCTATCTCTAAACCTGACTCTAACTGAAAATATAAACCTAAAACTAGTCCTAGCCATAATCCTAACCCTACAACTAGCCCTAATCATAATCCGAGCTCTTACATTACCTGTAGCCCTAACCCTACACCTTAACCTAACACAAAACCTAGAGTGAATCCTAGGCCTAAACCTAGCCCTAGGTGTGACCCTAACCCTAACCCTAGCCTTAATCCCAACCCTAACTGTAGCCTTAGTCCTAAATTTACTCAATGCCTAACTCTTGCCCTAAATATAAACTTAGACTTATCCCTAACTCTAACCCTAACCCTATCCCTAACCGAAAACTCAACCATATCCCTAAACCTAGCTCTGAACATAGACATAACCCTAACCCTAACCCTAACCCTATTGATAATCCTCAGCCATAACCCTAACTCTAACCTAAACCCTAACCGGAAAACTAACACTAGACCTAACCCTAAACCTAACACTTCCTATAGCCCTAACCCTAGCTCAAACCCTAACCTGTACCAGAAACCTAAACCTATCCATGCCTTAACCTTAATCCTAACACTAAATCTAACCCTAAACCTAAACCTAAACTTACATCTAACCATATCCATTACCCTAACCGTTATCCTAACCTTAATCATAAACGTAGCCCTGACCCTTACCTAACCCTAAACCTACCATAATCCTATCCCTAGACCTAACGCTGAACCTAACCCAAAACTTAGCGCTTGCCCTAACTCTAGCTCAAACCCTAATCCTTACCATAAACAAACCCTAGCCCAAACTCTAACCCTAATCCTAGCCATAATCCTAATCGTAACCATAGCCCAAATCCTAGCTGTAACTCTATCCATTACCTAAACCATAACCCAAAATATAATGCTAACCCTAGCTCTAATAACCCTAAATCTATCTTTATCCCTAGCTTTGATTCTAACCTGAACACTCAACCTAGCCCTAACACTTACTAAATCCATGATCCTTACCCTTAACCTAACGGTAAGAAAAAACTAAGCCTAACACTAACCCTAACCCTAGCTCTATCCCTAATATTAACCCTAACCCTTGACCTAACCCTAAACCTAACCCTAGCCTTAGCACTAACCCTAGCTTAAACCCTAACCCATATCCTAATCTTAACCCTAACCCTAAACCTAGCCTTAACCATAACCCTAACCCTAAATCTAGCCCTAATCCTAAACATAATCCTAGTCCTAACCATAGCTCTAAATCGATCAATTACCCAAGCAATAACAATAAACCTAATGCTAACCTTAGGCCTAACCCTAAACCTATCCATTAACCTAATCCTAACATTAACCCTAAACCTAACCTGAAGCGTAAACCTAACCTTATCCCTTACACTATCCCTAACTCTAACCCTAATGCTAATTTGAGTGCTAATCCAAAACCTCAACCTAATCCAAACCCAAAACCTGACCTGACCATTATAATACCCCTATGTCTAAAACTGAACCTTACCCTAATCCTAACTCTGAATAGACCTAGCCATAAACCTTACCCTAAAACTATCCCTAATTGTAACCCTAGACCTGAGATTAGTCCTAGCCCTAATTCTTGCCATAACACTAACACAAATGCTAGACCTCATTGTAGCCCTAAACCTAGTCTTGAGCCTAACCTGAAACCAAACTCTAGCCTTATCCCTAATTTTAACCCTCGCCCTAAATCTGAAGCTAGATATAACCCCAAACCTTCCCCTAAATCTAACCCTAACTCTATCCCTCAATTTAACTCTTACACTAATCCTAGACCTGATCCTAGCCCTAATTTAGCCCTAACCCTAATCCTAACACTAGCACTAATACTAACTCTATCACTCTAGCCCTATTCCTAGTTTTAATCCTATCCCTTACCATAACCCTGACACTTGCCCTAACCTTAGCCCTAAACCTAGCCCTACTACTAACCCTAGATCTAACCATAACTCTAAATCTAACCCAACCCTTAGCCTAAACCTCACACTAAATCTAGCCCTAACACAAACGCTAATACTAAAACTAACCCTAACCTAGTCTTAGCCTTAAAAAAAGAGCCATACCCCTAACTCTAACCCTTAACATAATCCAAAACCTAACCCACACCTAGCCATAACCCTAGCCCTAATTCAAGTCCTACCTTAGCCCTAAAACTAACCTTGACCGTGAATCTGACCCTAACACTAACTCTAGCTCTCAGATGACCCTAAAATTATACCTAACCCTAAAACTACACCTACCCCTAACCCTAACCCTAAAAGTATCCCTCATCATAACCCTAGTTCTTACATTAGTTGTAGCCCTAATCCTAGCCCTAACCTAACCCAAAACCTAGCACTAATCTGAGCCCTACACCTGTTTTAACCATGACCATAACCAGAGCCCTAACCATTACCCTAAACCTAACCTTAACAAGAAAACTTGCCCTAACCCTAACTACCCTAACGCAAGCCTTAATCCTAATCATAATCCTAGCCCTAAACCTAGCTCTAACACTATCCATTACCCTAAACCATAACCCTAACCCTAATGCTAATTTTAGGATAACCCTAACCCTATATCTAATCCTAACTTTATACATTACCCTAAACCTAACCTGAAACCTAAACCTAACATAAACATTACCCTAACCTTAACACTAACCCTAACACTAATGAAAGTCCTGATCCTAAACCTTAACCTAACTCAAACCTTAATCATGACAGTGACCCTAATAATAACCCTATCTCTAAACCTGACCCTAACCCTTAACCTAAACCTTACACATAAACCTAACCCTAAAACTAACCCTAATCATAAACCTAGACCTGACATTAGACCTAGCACTAATTGTAACCCTAACCCTAACACAAAATCTAACCCTAATCCTAGCCCTAAACCTAGCCTTAATCCTAGCCCTAAACCTAGCCTTCATACTAACCCTAACCCTAACCCTAGCCCTAACCCTATTTTGTACCTCGCACTAAACCTAGCTATAACATCATACCTTACACTAATCCTAACCCTAACACTAGTCCTAAATGTAGGCCTAGCCCTAACACTAACCCTAGTGCTAATCCTAGCACAAATTTAGTCCTAAACGTTACCCTAACCGTAACCCTAACCCTAACTCTCACCCTAGCACTAACCCTAGATCTAAATCTAACCCTAACCATAACACAAACCCTAGCCCTAAAGCTAGCCCCAACCCCATTCCTACTTTCGCCCTAGCCCTAAACCTAACCCTCAATCAAACCCTAATCCTAAGCCTAAACCTCACCATAACACTAACCCTAACCCTAATGCTAATTGGAAAACTAGCCCTAACCCTAGCCCTAGCACTCAAACAAAAGCGGGTCTTAGGCTTAACACTAATCCTTAACCTAAACTAAAACCTTAGTGTATACCTAGCCCTAACCCTAGCCCTAATTTGAGTCCTAACTGTAACTCTAGAACTTATCCTGACCCTGACTCAGACACTAACAATAACCCTAGCTCTAAACATCACACTAATACTAAACTTAACCCAAACACTAGACCTAGCCCTAACCCTAACCCTAAAACTAGCCCTATTCTTAACACCAGTTCATACATTAGCCATAGCCCTGTGTTAACAGAAAAGCTAGCTCTAATCCGAGACCTAAACCGAGCTTTAAACCTAACCCTAACCTAAACCTAGCCCTATACCTAACCCTAACACTAGCCATTATCCTATCTCTAACCCTATCACTTACCCTAAAACAAATCCTCATCCTAATGCTACCCTAGTCCTAAACCTAAAACTACCCCAAAACATAACACTATTACTAGTCCTAAACCTAGCCCTAATTCTAGCTCTAACCCTAACCCAAATCCTAATCCTAACCCTGACCCTTATTCTGACCCTAACTCTAACCCTAAGATTAAACCTTACCCTAACCCTAAACTGAACCCTAACACTAGCCCTATGGGTAACCCTATACCTAAAACTAACCCTAACACTTGACTTAGACAAAAACCTAATCCTAAATCTAGCCATAACTCTAGCATTAGCCATAAACAAAAACCTAGCCTTAGCCCTCACAATAACCTTAACCTAACACAAATACTACCTCTACCTCTAGACCTAAACCTAGTCCTAATTCTGGCCATAAACCTAACCCAAACACTGTCCCTTCCTGTAACACAAATCCTAGCTCTAAACTTTATGCTAACCTAAAATCTAGCCATAACCCTAACACTAGACCTAGCCATAACCTTAACTCTAGGTCTTACATTACATATAGCCCTAACGTTAGCCTAAATCACACACAAAACCTATCTCTAAGCGTAACCCTAACCCTAACTCTAACCCTAACCCTAGCCCTAATCCTAACCATAGGCCTATACACATGACTAATCCAAATGCTAACCCTAGGACTAACTTTAAGCCTATCTCTAACATTAACCCTATCCATTTCCTAAAACTAACCTGAACACTAAACCTAACCTTATTAATTACTCTAACCCAATCACTAACCCTAATGCTAAAACAAACCCGAAACCAAAACCATAACCTAAAACAAACCCTAAACAAGACACTACTTATCCTAAAAAATACTCCTAGCTTTAAACCGGACCCTTTCCCGAAACCTAACCCTTACAATACACCTAGCCATAAACCTAACCTTAACACTATACCTAAGTGTAACCCTAACTGACATTAGCCATAGAACCAATTCTTGCCCTAAACCTAACACAAACCCAAGCCCTCATCCTAGGCCAAAACCTAGCCTTAATCCTAACCTGAACCCTATCACTAGCCCAAGCCCTAATTTCAACCCTTGCCCCAGATTTGAACCTAGGTATAACCACATCCCTTCCCCTAACCCTAACCCTAACCCTAATCCTATCACTAACACTAATGCTAACCCTAACCCTAAACCTAACACTAACCCTAGTTCTAATCCTAGCCCTAATTTAGTTATAATCTTAACCCTAACTCTTACCCTATCACTAAGACTAACTCTAACTCTTGCCCTAGACCTATATCAAGTACTAACTCTATCTGTTATGATAACCCTAACACTAGCCCTAACCTAAACCCTAAACCTAGCCCAAGTCTTAACCCTAGATCTAACCATAACTCTAAATATAACCCTAACCCTAAGCCTGAACCTGACCCAACCACTAGCCCTAACACTATCACTAATCCTAAAACCAGTTCTAAACCTAGCAGTAGCTCTAAAACAAAATGGAGCCCTAGCCCTAACCCTATCACTAACCTAACTCTAACCTCAGACCTGACATTAGACCTACCCTAATTCTTGCCCTAACCGTAACACAAAACCTAACCCTACACCTACCCACAACTCTAGCCTTATTTTGAGTGTTATCCCTAACCCTAAAACTAATACTGACTTGACTCTGACCCTAACACTGACCTGATTTCAAATCATCACTCTAATCATAACCAAATCATAACACTAGACCTAGCCTTAACCCTAACCCTAAAACTAGCTCTAATCTTAACTCTAGTTCTTATATTAGCCATAGCCCTACCCTAACCCTAACCTAATCTCAAACCTAGCCCTAACCCTAACCATAACACTAGCTTTAACCCTAATCCTAAATCTAAACTTAATCCTAACCATAGCCTTAATCCTAACCATAACCTTAGCCCTAAATCTAGCTCTAATCCTATCTATTACCTTAACCCTAACCCTAACCCTAATACTAATCCTAGGATAACCTTAACTCTATCCATAACCCTAACCCTATTCATTACCCTTAACCTAACCTGAACCTAAACCTAACAATATCCATTATCCTAACCCTAAACATAATCCTAACCTAATTTAAGCCCTAACCATAAACCTTAACCTAAACAAACCTTAACCATGACCCTGACCTTAATAATACCCCTATCTCTAAAAGAGACCCTAACCCTCAACCTAATCCTTACACTATACATAGCCATAAACCTAACTCTGAAACTATCACTAACCACAACCCTAGACCTGACATTGGCATTAGCCCTAATGTAAGCTCTTATGCCAAAATAAAGAAAAAAAACATAGCCCTAATCCTGGCCCTAAACCTAGCCTTAATCTGAACCCTAACCCTAACACTAGGCATAACCCTAAAGTGAACCCTCACCCTAGCCCTTAACCTAGCTTTAATATCACACCATACCATAACACTGATTCTAACCTTAGCCCTAAACCAAGGCTTAGCCCTAATACTAACCCTAGCTCTAATCCTAGAACTTATTTAGCCTTAACCCTAAACCTAATTATATCCCTAGCCTTAAGACTAACTCTAACTCTCGCCCTACCCCTACCCCTAGTTCTAACATTATCCTTTACCATGACCCAAAGCCTAGCCCTAACCCTAGCCCCAAACTTAGACCTACCCCTAAACCTAGATCTAACCTTAACTCTAAATCTAACCCTAACCTTAAACTTAAACCTCACTCTTACACTGGCCCTAATCCTAATGCTAATTTGAAAACTATCCCTAACCATAGTCATAGTATTCAAGAAAAACTGAGCTACAGCTCTAATCCTAAACCTTAACCTAAACCAAACCATAATGCTATGCCTAGCCCTTACCCTAGCCCTAATTCTATTCCTAAACCTAACCGTACAACTAATAATGACCCTGACTCTGATCCTAAAACTTACCCTAGCTCTAAACATCACCCTAATCCTAAACTTATGCAAACAATAAACCTAGCCCTAACCCTAATCCTAAAACTAGCCCTAATCGTAATGTCAGGTCTTACATTAGCAATAGCCCTAACTCTAACACAAATCTAGCCTTAATCTGAACCCTAACCCTAGCTTTAACCCTAAGGCTAATCCTAACCCTTACCCTAACCCTAGCTCTAACCCTTTTTTTACCCAATGCCAACCCTCACCCAAATGCTACCCTAGTCTTACCCATAATCCTTAACCTACCCCAAACCCTAACTCTATTACTAGCCCTAACCCTATGCCTCATTTTATCTCTAACCCTAATCCAAACCCTAAGCCTATCCCTGACCCTTATTCTGACCCTAACACTAACCCTAGGTCTAAGCCTGACCCTAACCCTAAACCAAAACCTAACACTAGACCCTTTGGTAAACCTATACCTAAACCTAACCATAACATTAACACTAGACCTAAATTTAATCCTAAATATAGCCATAACTCTAGCCCTAGCCCTAAAAAAACCCTACCTCTAGCACTAGCAATAACCATTAGTCTAACCCTAGTAAAATTGTGCTCCTAACCATAAATCCAATGCTAACCTGAACACTGACCCTTACCCTAACACAAACCATAGCTCTAAACCTTATCCTAACCCAAAACATACTGCCAACACCAGACCTATCCATAAACCAAACCTTAAAACTAGCCATAACCATAATTCTTGTTCTTACATTACCCATAGTCCTACCACTAGCCATAAACCTCCCCCCAAAACCTAGCCCTAAATGTAGCACTAAAACTCGTTTTAAGGCTAATCCTAACCCTAGCCCTAGCCCTAACCCTCACACTTGCCTAGCACTAACCTTAGCTCAAACTCTAACTCTTACCCTAAATTTAACTCTAACCCTAACCCTAACACTTGCTCTATTCCTAACTGTAACCATAGCACAAATCCTACCTCAAATTCTCTCCATTACCATAAATATAACCCTAACACTAATGCTAACCCTAGCCCTAACACTAACCCTAATTCTAACCATAGCCCTGACTCTAACCCTAATCCTCGTCCTAGCCCTAACCATAATCACTTAACCTAAACCTAACCCTAACACTAACCCTAGGCCTAACCGTAACCCTAGTCCTAATCCTAACTTTAACCCAATCCCTAACACTAGCACTAACACTCTACATTACCCTACACTTAAGGCTATCCCAAATGCTAACCCTAGGCCTAAACCTAGCACTATCCCTAAAACTAACCCTATACATCACTCTATACGTAACCTGAACCCTAAACCTAATCCTATTCATTACTCTAACCCTAACCCTAATGTAATTTGAGACCTAAACCTAAACCTTAACCTAAAGTAAAACCTAACCTGGACTTTGACCCTAATAATACCCCCAGCTCTAAATCTGATGCTTACCCTAAACCTAACCCTTACACTAGAACTAGCCATTGTCCTAACCCTAACTATAACACTAGACCTGAAATTAGTCCTAGCCCTAATTCTAGCCCTTACCCTAACAAAAAAACCTAGCCCTCATCCTAGCCCTAAACCTAGCTTTAATCCTAATCCAAATCCTCACCCTGGCTCTATCCCTAATTTTAACCCTTGACTGAGCCCTGAACCTAACTATAAGACCATCATATCCCCTAAAACTAACATTAACCCTAACAATTACACAAACCCTAGCCCTAGCCTTATCCATAGTCTTAACACTAACACTAACCCTAACGCTAATCCTAGCCCTAATTTAGCCCTAACCCTAACCCTACCCTAGCCCTAGTCCTAAGTCTAACTCACTCTCACCCTAGCCCTATTTCTATTTCTAACCCTATTGGTTCCCTTGCCCTAACATTAGCCCTCATCGTAGCTATAGTCCTAACCATAGATCTAACTATAACTCTAAATCTAACCCTAAACTTAAGCCTAAACCTCACCCTACCAATAGACCTAATACCATTGCTAATCCTAAAACTCTCCCTAACCCTAGACCTAGCCCTAAAACAAAACCGAGCCATTGCTCTAAACCTAAACCTTAACCTAAACCAAACTCTAATTCTACAACTAGCACAACCCTAGCTCTAATTCAAGTCCTAGGCCTAAAGTTAACTGTGGCTCTAAATATCACTCTAACACTAAAGCTAATGCTAACACTAGACCATCCCAAATCCCATCCCTAAAACTAACCCTGATCGTATACCTAGTTCTTACATTGTCCTTAGCCCTAACTCTAGCCTTACCCCTAACACAAAAATAGCCCTAATCCAAGCCCTAACACTAGATTTAACCCTAACCCTAACCCTAACCCTAGTCCTAAACCTAACCCTAACTCTAGCCCTAATCATTTCCCTTACGTTAAGCCAAACCCTATTCGTAATGCTAACCCTAGTCCTAATCCTAATCCTTAGCCTAACCCTATTTCTAGTCCTAAACCAAGCACTCATTCTAGTTCTAATTCTAACCCAAAACCTAACCCTACCCTTCACCCTTATTTTGACACTAACACTAATTATAGGTCTAAACCTGAACCTAACCCTAAACCAAACCCTGAAACAAGCCTTATAGTAATCTTATACCTAAACTTAACCCAAACACTAGACCTAAACCTAAACCAAATCCTAAATCTAGTGGTAACTCTAGCCCTAGACCTAAACAGAAACTTAGTCCTAGCCCTAAAAATAACCCTTAACATAAAACAAACACTAACACTACCCCTAAACCGAATCTTTTCCTAATTCTGGCTTTCACCCTAACCCTAACTCTAACCTGAACACTGACGTTGCCTTTAACAGTAAACCTATCTCTGAACCTGAGCCTAATCAACATCTAAACCTAACACTAGAACTAGCCACAACTCTCACCCTAAAACTAGCCCTAATCAAAACCCTAGCTCTTATATTACCCATAGCCCTAACCTTAGTCCTAAATCTAACAAAAAAACAAGATCTTAAACTAGGCCTAAACCTAGCCTTTGGCATAACCCCAACACAAACCGTAACCCTAACCCTACCCTAACCCTCACCTTAGTCCTAACCCTGGTTCAAAACCTAACCCTTACCCTAAATATAAACCTACACCTATCCCTAAGTCTAACCCTAAACCTACCCCTAATCCTTTCCTTAACTCTAGCACTAAACCTAGCTCTAAAGATACACATTAGCCTAAACATAACCCTAACTCTATTGATAAACCTCAGCCCAACCCTAACCCTAAATCTAACCACAAAACTAATCCTGGACCTAACCCTAAACCTCACCCTCACCATAGGCCTAACCCTAGCTCAAACACTAACCCTTACCCTAGACCTAACCATAGCCATAGCCCTAACCATAAGCCTAAACCTCAATCTAACTCTAACCATAAACCTAAACCTACATCTAACTGTATCCATTACCCTAACCCTAACACTACCCCTAATGATGACTGTAGCCCTAATCCTAATCTTAACCCTAACCATAATGTAATCTTATCCCTAGATCTAACCCTAAACCTAACCCTTGCCCCAGCCCTAAACCTAGCTCCAAACCCAACTCTTACACTAAACATAACCCTAACCCTAACCCAAACCAAGACCGATTTCTAACCATAAACCTAACCCTAACCTTAGCTCTAACCCTATCCATTATCCTAACCATAACCATTACCCTAATGCTAACTCTAGACCTAACCCTAACCCTGTTGCTAACCCTAACCTTATCAATTACCCTAAACCTAAACTGAACCCTAAAGAAAACGTATCATTACCCTAACCCTGACCCAAAAGCTAAGCAGAGCCCTAACCCTAAACCCTATCCTCAAACAAACTCTAAACCTGAACCATACCCTAATAATTCCCCTAGCTCTAAAACTGACCCTTACCCTAAACCTAACAATTACACTAGACCTAGCCATAAAACATTCTAAATCTATCCCCAACTGTAACCCTAGACCTGACATTAGCACTAGACCTAATCCTAGCTCTAACCCTAACACAAACCCCAGCCTTTATCCTAGCCCTAAACCTAGCCTTAATCCTAACCCTAACCATAACCTTAGGCCTATCCTAACACTAACCCTAGCCCTAATCTTAGCCGTAACCCTAGCCCTAATCTTATCCCTAATTTACACCTATCCCTAAGCTTAGCCTAACCTTAGCCCTAAGACTAACTCTAACTCTCACCCTTGCCCCATCCCTAGATCTAACGCAACCCTTACTGGAACAATAATCCTAGTCCTAACCCTAGCCCTATCCTTAACCCTAGCCCTAACCTAGATCTAACTCTAACTCTAAATCTAACTTTAACCCTAAGCCTAAACCTAAACCTAACACTAGACCTAACCCTAATGCTAATCCTAAAACTAGCCCTAATCCTAGCCCAAGCCCTAAAACAAATCCCAGACATAGCCCTAAACCTAACCCTTAACCTAAACCAATCCCTAAGCCTAACCCTAAACTTAGCCTTAATTCGAGTTTTAAGCTGAACCAAAAACTACCCTGACCCTGAATCTGATGAGAACGCTAAACCTACCTCTAAAGATCAACCTACCCATAAACCTAAACCTAACAATAGACCTAGCCACAACTCTAAACCTAAATTTAGCATTAAATGTAACCCTAGCACTTACATTAGCCATAACCCCAATCCTAGCATTAACTTAACACAAAATCTAGCTCTAATTAATGCCCTAAACCAAGCTTTAACTCTAACATTAATGCTAACCCTAGCTCTAATCATAACCATAACCATAGTCCTAACCCTATCTCTAACCCAATCTATCGCCATAACTATAACCCTAACACTCATGATAACCCTAGGCCTAAACCTAACCCTATCCCTAATCCTAACCACATCCATTACCCTAAACCAATCCTAAACCCTAAACCTCACCCTATCATTACACTAACCCTAACCTTAATGCTAATTGAAGCACTAAATTTAAACCATAGCCTATTCGAAACCCTAACCAAAGCCCTGACCCTAATAATATCCCTAGCTCTAAAACTGACCTAAAACTAAACATAACCCTTACACTACCTATTTCCATAAACCTAACCCTAAATCTATCTTTAACCATAACCCTAGACCTGATATTAGTCCTTACCTAATCCTAGTGCTACCCTAAAACAAACACTAGCCCTCATCCTAGCCCTAAAACCAGCCTTAATTATAACCCTAAACCTAACCATAGGCCTAACCCTAATTCTAACCCTCATCCTACCACTAAACCTAGCTATAATGCCAATCCTTACCCTAAACTTAACCCTAACCCTAAACCTAATGCTTGGCCTAAGCTAACCATTAACCCTAGCCCGAATTCTAGCCCTAATTTAACACTATCCCTAACCCTAACCCTAGCCCTAAGACTAACTCTAACCTTCACACTAGTCTTATCCCTAGTTCTAACCCTATCCCTTACCTTAACCCTAACCCTAGGCATAAACTTTGCCCCGTCCTTATTCCTAGACGTAACCCTAGATCTATCCCAACTCTAAATCCAACATTAACCCTAAGCCTAAGCCTAACATAAACACTAAACATAACTCTAACGCTACTCGTAAAACTAGCCCTAACCTTGACTCTAGCAGTAAATCAAAACCAAGCAATAGCCCTAATACTAAACATTAACTTAAACCAAATCCTAATACTACACCTAGACCTAACACTAGCCCTAATATGATGCCTAACCTTAACCTTAATACTAACCCTGACTCTGACTCATATCCTAACACTCACCCTAGCTCTAAACACCATCCTATCCTTAAACGAAACACTAACAGTAACCCTAGCTGTAATTTGAGTCTTAACCCTAACCTTAAAACTAACCCTGACTCTGACTACTAACCTAACACTAACACTAGCTCTAAATATCACCCTAATCTTAAACCTAATCCTAACACTAGAGGTCTAACCCCTAACCATAACTCTAAAATTAACCCTAATTGTAACCCTAGTTCTTACATTAGCTGTTACTCTAACCCTAGACCTAACCCTAACACAAAAACTAGCCCTCATCTGAGCTCTAAACCTAGCTTTAACCCTAACCCTAGCCCTAACCCTAGCTCTGACTCTATCCCTTACCCTAAGCCAAAACCTAACACAAATTCTAATTATAATTCTAACCCTAATCCTTAACCTAGCCCAAACCCTTATCCTATTACTAGTCCTAACTATAGCCACATTCTAGCTCTAGCTATAACCCAAACGCTAACCCTAACCCTGACCCTTCTTCTGACCCTAACACTAATTTTATGTCTAAACCTGAACCTAACCCTACCTAAACCAAACTCTAACACTAGCCTTAGACCTAAACCTAATTCTAAATCTAGCCATAACTCTAGCCCTACACCTAATGAAAAATCTAGACCTAGCCCTAATAATAACCCTTAGCCTAAGCCAAACACTAACTCTTCCCCTAGACCTAACCCTAGTCCTAATTCTGGGTTTAATTCTAACCATAATCCTAATCAGAATACTGACACTGACACTAACACTAACCCTAGCTCTAAACATCACCCTAACCCTGAAAGTATACCTAGCCCTAACATTAACCCTAAAACTAACCCTAATCATAACAACTTCTTAATTTAGCCATAGCCCTAACCTATTGCAAAACTTATCCCTAATCCAAGCCCTACCCTATCTTTAAGGCTAAAGCTAACCCTAACTCTAACCATAGCCCTAACCCTAAGCCTAAGCCTAACCTTAGAGCCAATCCTAAACATAACCCTAGCCCTAATCGTAGCTCTAACCCTATCCATTACCATAAGGATAACCCTAACCCTTATGCTAATGCTAGGTCAAACCCTAATCGTATGTCCAACCCTAACCCTATCCATTACCTTACACATAACTTGAACACTAAACCTAAAACAATCGTTAACCTATCACTAAACCTAATGCTAATTTGAGCCCTAACCATAAACCATAACCTAACCTAAACCCTAACCCTGACCCTAATAATACCCCTAGCTCTAAACCTGACCCTAATCATAAAACTAACCCCTACAATAGACCTAGATATAAACCTAACCCTAAAACTATATCCCTAACTTTAACCCTAGACCTGACATTAGCCCTAGCTCGAATCCTAGTCCTAACCCTAACACAAACATTAACCATATCCTTGACATAATCTTCGCCTTCAACATAACACTAACCCTAACACTAACCCTAATCCTAACCCTCACCCTATCCCTAAAACTAGGTATAAACTAATCCCTTACCCTAAACCTAACCCTAATCCAAACCCTAACACTAAACCTAGCCCTAACCCTAGGCCTAACTCTAACATTAACATTTGCCCTAATCCCAGACCTAACTTAGCCCTATCCTTAACACTAAATATAACCCTAGCCATAAGACTAACTATAACTCTTTCCTTAGACCTATAGGTTAGTTCTAACCTTTTTCCTTACAATCACATGAAACCTAGACCTAATCTTAGCCCTAACCCTAGCCCTAGCCCTAAAACAAAACCGAGTCATAGCCCTAATCCTAACCCTTAACCTAAACCAAACACTAACCTTACACCTAGCCTTAACCCTATCTCTAACCCTATGCCTAATTCTAGTCCTAACCCTAACCTGAAAATTAACCCCGAACCTGGCTCTGACCCTAACACTAATCCTAGCTCTAACCCTAAACTTAACCTGGACTCTAATACTAACCCTATCATTACTCTAACCCTAATCCTAATGCTAATTCAATCCCTAACTTTAGATCTTAACCTATCCCAAACCTTAACCCAGACCTTGTCTATAATAATACCCCTAGCCCTAACCCTGACCCTATCCCTAAACCTAACTCTTACACTAGATGTAGCCATAATCCTAAACATAAAATTATCTTTAAACATAATTCTTGACCTGAAATTAGCTGTACCCCAAATCCTAGCCCTAACTCTAAAACAAACATTAGCCCTCATCCTAGCACTAAACCTAGTCTTAATCATAACCATAACCATAATCAAAGCTCTAACCCTAATTCTAAATATTACCCTACCTCTAAACCTAGCTATAATATTATCCCTTACCCAAACTTAATACTAACTCAAACCCTACTTTATAGTTAAGCTGAACACTAATCATAGCCCTAATCCTAGGCCTAATTTATCCATTTTCCTAACCCAAGCCCTAAGACTAACTCTAACTCACACTAGCCCTATCCCTAGTTCTAACCTTATTACATACCATAATCTAATTCTAGCCCTAACCCTTGTCCTATCCTCAGTCCTAACCCTAAACCTAGATCTAACCTTAAATCTAAATCTAACCCTAAACCTAAGAGTAAGCCTAACACTAAAACTAGCCCTAACCCTTACGCTCATCATAAAATTAGCACTAACCATAACCCTAGAAACAAAACAAAACCAAGCAAAAGCCCTAACCCTAAATCTTAACTTAAACCACCCTAACACTACATCTAGACCTAACCCTAGCCCTAAATTAGACTCCTAACCATAACCTTAAAAGTAACACTGACACAGACTTGTATCCTAACTCTCATCCTAGCTCTAGAACCCATCCTAACCTTAAACCAAAACCTACTAGTAACCCTATCCCTAATTCTGAGTCCTAAAGCTAACTCTGACCCTCATTCATATCCTAACACTAAACCTAGCTCTAAATATCACTCTAACCTTAAACCTAACCCTACCCTTAACCCTACCCCTAAAACTAACCCTAACGGTAACCCTAGTTCTTACATTAGCCATTGCCCTAACACTAGTGCTAACCCTACAACAAAATCTTGCCCTAATTAAAGCTCTAAACCTAACTTTAACCCTAACCCTAACCCTAGCTCTATTTCTATCCCTTTCCCTAAGCAAAACTCTAACCCTAATGGTTAACCTAGAACTATTCTTAATTATTAGGCTAACCAAAATCTCAACCATTTTAATAGTCCTGGCTCTAGCCCTCATCTTAGCTCTCATCTTATCCCAAACCCTAACACTAACCCTACCCTTATTCTGACACAATCAATAACCCTAGGTCTTAACCTGAGCCTATGCATAGAGCAAACCCTAAACTGGCCTTACCGGTATCCTTATACTTAAACCTAACCCTAACCCTAGCACTAAGACTAACTCTAACTCTCACACTAGCCCTCTCCCTCGTTCTAACCCTATTCCTTACAGTAACCGCAAACCTAGCCCTAAACCTAGCACTAATGGTTGCCTTATCCTTAGTTCGTGCCCTCACCCTATTTCTAACCCTAACTCTAAATCTAACCCTAAATCTAAGCCTAAGCCTAACACTAACACTAGCCCTAACTCTAATGTTAATTGTAAAACTAGCCCTAACCCTAACCCTAGAATTAAAACAAAACTGAGCAATGGCCCTAAACCTAAACCTTAACATAAACCACTCTAAAACTACATCTAGACCTAACCCTAGCCCTAAATTCAACTCCTAAGCCTAACCTTAAATCTAACCCTGAAACAGATTCATATCCTAATGCTCACTCTAGCTCTAGACCCCATCCTAACGTTAAACAAAAACCTAACAGTAACTCTATTGCTAATTCGAGTCCCAACCCTAACCCTGACCCTGACTCATATCCTAACACTAACCCTAGCTCTAAATATCACCCTAACCTTAAACCTAACCCTAACACTAGACCTAACCCTAACTCTAACCCTAAAACTAAAATTAATTGTAACCCTAGTTCTAACATTAGACAATGCCCTAACCCTAGCCCTAAACCTACAACAAAAACAACCCCTAATCCAAGCTCTAAACCTAGCTTTAACCCTAACCCTAACTCTAACCCTAATCCTAGCTCTAACCTTATCCCCTACCTTAAGCAAAACCCTAACCCTAATGGTAACCCTAGACATATCCCTAATCATTAGGCTAACTAAAATCCTAACTCCATTAATAGTTCTGACCCTAGCCCTCATTCTAGCTCTAATCCTATCCAAAACTCTAATGCTAACCCTGACCCTTATTCTGACCCTAACACTAAACTTAGATCTAAAACTGACCCTAAGCCTAGACCAAAATCTAACACTGGCACTACCGATACAATTATTCCTAAACCTAACTCTACCACTACCCTTAGACCTAAATCTAATCCTAAATCTATCTTTAACTCTAGCCCTAGACCTAAACAAAAACCTAGTCCTAGCCCTAACAATAACCCTTACCATAACCCAAACATTACCCCTACCCCTGGACCTAAACCTAGTCCTAATTCTGGCTATAACCCTAACTCTAACTCTAACCTGAACACTGACCAGCATTTAACATTAAACCAACCTCTAAACCTGACCCTAACCAAAATTATAAACCTAACATTAGACCTAGCCATAACCCTAACCCTAAAACTAGCCCTATTCATATCCCTAGTTCTTACATTACCCATAGCCCTAACCCTAGGCCTAAACCTAACACAAAACCTAGAGCTAATCCTAGGCCTTATCCTAGCCCTAAGCATAACCCTAATCATAACCCTAGCCCTAATCCTAACTTAACCCTAGCCTTAGTCCCAACCCTAGCTCAAAGCCTAACACTTACAATAAACATAAACCAAGAACTATCCGTAAATCTAACCCTAACCCTAGCCCTAATCCTAACCTTAAACCTAGCCCTAACCCTAGCTCTAAAGCTAAAAAATACACTAAATCTAACCCTAAACCTATTAGTAACCCTAGCCTTAACCCTAAACATAACCCTAACCCTAAACAGAAAACTAAATGTAGACCTAATCTTAAACCTAACACTCGCTATAACCCTAACTCTAGCTTAAAACCTAACCCTTACCATAAACCTAAACATAACCACATCCCTAACCTTAACCCTAAACTTAAATCTATCCCTAACGCTAAAACTAAACCTAAACCTAACCGTATCATTACACTAAACCTAACCCTAACCTTAATGATAATCCTAGCCCTAACCCTAACTCTAAACCTAAAACTACCATAATTCTATCCCTAGACCTAACCTTTAACTTAACCCTTGCTCTAGCCCTACCCATATCTCATAACCTCACCCTTATGCTAAACATAACCCTAAACATAACCCTAGTTCTAACCCTCACCCTAACCCAAACTCAAGACCTAATCCTAACCATAACCCTAGCCCTAAACAAAACTCTAACTGTATCCATTACCCTAAAAACAAACCTTACCCTAATGCTAACCCTAGGCCTAACACTAACCCTATCACTAACCTCAACCCTATCAATTATCCTAAAACTAACCTGAAACCTAAACCCAACCCTATTATTACAATAACCTTAACCCTAATGCCAATTTGAGCACTAACCCTAAACTCAAACCTAAACCAAATCCTAACTCTGAAGATGACCCTAATAATATCCCTAGCTCTAAACCTGACCCTTACCCTAAACCTAACCCTTACACTATACCTAGCCACAAACCTAAGCTTTAAAATATCACTAATGGTAAGCCTAGACTTGACATTAGCCCTAGCCATAATCCTTGCCTTAACCCTAAAACTAACCCTAGCCCTTATCTTAGCCCTAAACATAGCCTTAATCATAACCCTGACCCTAAACTGGGCCTAATCCTAACACTAACCCTAGCCCTAATCTTATCCCTAATTTAGCCGTATCCCTAACCCTAACCCTAACCTAGTCCTAAGACTAAGTCTAACTCTCACCCTTGCCATAAAACTAGTTCTAACACTATCCCTTACTGTAACCCTAATCCTATCACTAAATGTATGCCTAACCTTAGACTTTTTCTTAGGCCTAGCCCTAACCCTAGATCTAAACTTAAATCTAAATCTAACTTAAACATAAGCCTAAACCTAAACCTAACACTATCCCTTACCCTAACCCCAATGCTAATCCTAAAACCAGTCCTAACTCTAGCCCTAGCCCTAATAAAAAACCAAGCCATAGCCCTAACCCGGACCCTTAACCTAAACTAAACCTTAACCCTACATCTAGCCCTAACCTTAGCCCTAATTTGAGTTTTTAGCTGAAAACTAAAATGAACCCTGAAGCTGACCTAACTTTAAACCTAGCTCTAAACATCACTCTAACCCTAACCCTAAATCTAACACTAGACTTAGCCGTAACCCTAACCATAAAACATGCCTTAATTGTAACACTAGTGCTTATATAAGACATAACCCAAACCCTAGCCTTAACTTAACCCAAAACCTAGCCGGAATCTCTCCCCAAATCATAGCCTTAACCCTAACCCTAACCTTAATCCTAACACTAGCACTAATTATAACCATAACTATAGACATAACCTTAGATCTAACCCTATCCATTACCCTAACCATAACTCTAACCCTAATGCTAACCCTAGGCTTAAACCTAACCCTATGCCTACTCATAACCCTATTCATTATCCTAAACCTAACCTGAAACCTAAACCTGACCCTATCATTACCCTAATTTTAATCCTAATGCTAATTCGAGCCCTAACTTAAAAACTTAACCTATCCCAAACACTAATAATGACCCTGACCCTAATAATACCCTTAGCTCTAAACCTGACCCTAACCTTAAACCTACCATAACACTTGATGTAGACATAAAACTAACACTAAAACTATCTTTAACCATGATGCTGGACTTGAAATTAACCAAAGCCCTAACCCAAACCATAACCCAAGTTTTAACCCTAATTCTAACATTTGCCCTAGCCCTAAACCTAGCTATAACCCCATCCCTTACCCTAAACCTAACCATAACCCTAAACCTAACCCTAACCCATCGCCCTAACACTAGGCCTAACAATAACACTAAGCCTAGTACTAATCCTAGCCCTAATTTAGTCCTATCCAAAACCTAACTTTAGCCCTAAGACTAACTCCTGCCCTAGCCTTATTTCTACTTCTATCCTTAGTCCTAGCCCTAATCCTAACTCTAAGTATAAATCTAACTCTAAATTTAACTGTAACCATAAGCCTAAAATAAACCCTAACATAGTCCTAATAATAATGCTAACCCTAAAATTTGAACTACGCCAGCCCTAGTCATAAAACAAAACCAAGCCAACCTAATACTAACCCTTATTCAAAACCAAACTCTAACCCTACAATTAGCCCTAACCCTAACTCTAAAACTAACCCTGAACCTGCCACTGACCCTAACACTAATCCTAGCTCTAAACATCACCCTAACTTTAAATTAAGCCTAGCTTTAACCCTAAACATAAAACTAGCCCTAATCATAACTCTAGGTCATATATTAGTCGTTGTCCTAACCCTACCCCTAACCCTAACACAAATCCTACCCATAATCTAAGCCCTAACTCTAGATTTAACTCAATTCTTAACCCTCACACTAGCCCTAACCCTAACCCTAGCCCTAACCCTTTCCCATACCCAAAGCCAAACCATAACCCAAATGCTAACCCTAGTACTAACCCTAATCCTTAGCCCAACTTATACTCTAACCATATAGGGTTAGTCCTAACCCTAGCCCTCATTCTACCTCTAACCCTAACCTGAACCTTATTCTGACCCTAACACTAACCCTGGGTCTAAACCTGACCCTATCCCTAAACCAAACCCTAACACTAGCCATACCGGTAACAATATATCTATACTTAACCCTAACACTAGCCCTAGACCTAAAGCTAATCTTAAAATTGGCTATAACTCTAGACGTAGACCTAAAAATTTTTGTGTCCAAAAAATGTGCATAAGCCCAAGGTATTTTGGAAGGATATTCTAACAGGACAATGGAAAGGTCCTGACCCAGTAATTGTCTGGAGTCGGTGGTCTGTTTGTGTGTTTCCACAGGGAGAAGAGCAGCAGATTTGGATTCCAGAGAGATTAACTAAGGTCCTGACCCAGTGATTGTCTGGAGTCGGGGGTCTGTTTGTGTGTTTCCACAGGGAGAACAGCAGCCAATTTGGATTCCAGAGAGATTAACTAAAGCGATTTCTACAGACCAAAAATAAGATGATTTGTCTCAAATCCATAACAGCTGATATCCAGAACTCCAGTTTGGCTACCCTTACATCTGCGACAGAACCAGGATGCTTTTTTCAATATCTATTTTATTATTGCCATATTTTATTATTTTATTATTGCCATATTTCCCATATCATGAAGTTCTATTTTGTTTTTTGAGCTCATATAGACCTAGGTTAATGTTTTGCTGATCAGTTCTATTTTTTGACTATAGAGTTTTTAAACATTGCAATGGAGATTTCACCTGTAAAAAGTTATAAGGCCTTTACTATTATGTTATGTGTTGTATGTATTATATTATCTGTGCACACTTGTGTTTTGTGTTATATGTTTGAATGTACTTATGTCCATATGTCATATATGATGAGCACTCATGAAAAAATGGATCCAAATTTTTTTTCACATGATTGAAATGGTTTTATTTAAATTGAGTAAACAGCTGTTGAGGATTGTTTTAATATATGAACAAAAAAGGAGGTCAACAGATCTGTTTGTTTACTTTTACCTATCCTACTCATTATATTTAATAATTCTGTTGAAGATAAGGTACATTGTTAAGAAAATTGTTTTCTTTTAGTGCCTTCTGGAATGTTATATAATTTTTTCTTTAGCCATTATTGCCAGAATTCCTATCTTCATCCCAGTGCCGGTGAAGACAAAGATAAAACCAATCTACAGCTTCTGCAATAGCCATCACTGAACTGCTTGCAGAACTTGCCTGGACTATGTATCACTTGTATGCATTGTGAACTATCTGTTGGCGCAGCAACTTGAGGTAGTGTTGGGGTATTTATGCTGATGGTGTCATCGGTGGTACAATTTTTCCAAAAGGAGCCGTCAATTGGCTTGGTGTATCTTCCTCCCTTCTGCTTGTCATGGTCGTTCAGCTAAACTTTGGGGGCCAACAGAGGTGAGACAAAGAACCTCACCCCCCTGCTGGTACAAAGACCTATCCACAGGTGTGGCTGTATACTGGACTGGTAGTCAGTGATGGGTAAGATCCAATTGCAGTGGTACCAACCTAAGACAGGAGGCTGACGCCTTGAGGTCAGCTCATCCGATAATGGGTAAGGACCATATGTACTATTGGACAACCTAAAGCAGGCACAGTCCCTAAGCCACATGCTTGTTGTTTAAACAGAGAAGGGGAGATGTTGAGAGCCACAGCCGAAGGGGCCCCAGCAAACTTCCAGCTGCCAGCAAACTTCCAGCTGCCAGTTGATAATTGGCTCACAGCGGCCCCAGCAAACTTCAAGCTGCTAACTGGTTGGCTCCTCTGTGGTGATGCTCATTGGGCTGTTTCTCCGCCTTTCAAACCACAGAGCTGCTCATTGGGGGACTTTTTTTTTGGCTCTGCCCATGTGACCCAGCCAATCAGACTCAAGAGCAGGAGGAGTGGGGGAGGTGGAGAGGCTTGTGGGAAGCCGGTCATGGCAGTTGGGCTCTGAAAGTTTTCCTGAGGAGCTGTGTGGTTTGGTGTGTGTGTTCTAAAAATAAAGTTCGTTTCTTTTGACAAATGGCCCCTGAATTGTGCCCAGCCAGACTGTGGCAAAAACTAACAGAAACCCTAGCCATCATTGTAGCCCTAAACCTACCTTAATCCTATCCTGAACACTAACCCTAACCCTAATCCTATTTCTAACCCTCATCCGAGACATAAAGCTAGGTATAACACCACCCATTCCCCTAAAATTTACCTTGAACCCAATGCTAACCCTAACACTAACCCTAGCCCTAATCCCAGCCCTAATTTAGCTGTAACAATAACCCTAACCTAAGCCTGGTACTAAGCCTAAAACTAACTCTCTTCCTTGCCGTATCCCTAGTTCTAACCCTATCCCTTCCGGAACACGAACCTAGCCCTAACCCTAGTCCTAGATCTAACCCTAAATCTAAATCTAACCCTAACCCTAATTCTAAACCTAATCCTAACACTAGCCCTAACTCTACCACTAATCCAAAATCTAGGCTTAACATTAGCCCTAGCCCTAAAACAAAACTGAGCCATAGCCCTAACCCTAAACCTTAACTTAAACCAAACCCTAACCCCACACCTAGCCCTAACTTTAGCCCTAAATAGAGTTCCAACCCTAACACTAAAACTAACCCTTACCCTGACTTTGACCCTATCCCTATACATAGACCTCACCCTAAATCTATGCTTTGCATGCTTCACCATAGGGCTACAGTCACAAGGAACAAATCAGAGAGTGCCCACAGAGAACTGATTGAGTGTGTGAAGCTTCAAGCACTAACACCCACCCTGTTTGTTATCCAACTCCATTTCCAATTACACATATAAGTCAAGATGAAGTGAAACCTTAAAACACAAACTGTTCCTGACAGTGAACCATGAACTGAAAAGGCCCAAACATGGGGAATATAGTAAGACAAGGTAAAAGATGAATCCTCCCTGGTATCAAAGAAATTTGAACAAAACTAACTCTAACCCCAACACTAATTCAAACCCTAGCCCTAACCTTAACCCTAACCTCTTTAGAGAACCTTTGAGGATAGAAGACCCAAACTTGGAGTGCCTATTAGGGCAAGGTAACAGATGAATCCTGCCCAGTATAAAAAAAATCTGACAAAATAATTTGGGGACGTGTTTCTGTACATGCCTATTTCCCCTGTTTTTTCCTAAAGTGCTCTGGATAATGTTCTTTTCATTGCCATAGCTTTGGAAATCTTTCACTAGGAAGAAACCAGAGAGTGCTCACAGAGAACTGATTAATTGTGTGAAATTTGAAGCTGCTAGCACCAACCCTGTTTGATTACGAGCTCCATTTCCATTTACGCATATAGGATAACTTGAAGTGAAACTTTAAAATGCAATCTGTTCCTGACAGTGAACAATTGAAATTAGAAGTCCCAAAACTGGGGAACATAATAAGGCTAGGTAAAAGAGAAATCCTGCCAAGTATCAAAAAAAAAAAAAAAAAATTGAACAAAAATAACTCTAACCCTAACACTAGTTCTAACTCTAGTCCTAAATCTAACACTAACACTAAACCTATCCTGTATATAGAGCTTTGATCATACAATTCCCAAACTTGGGGAACCCAGTGCAGCAAGTTAGCAGATGAATCCTGTGCAGTATCAAACATATCTGACCAAATAATTGGGGGGAGGTAGTTCAGGACATTCATATTTCCCTGATTTCTCATAAAGTGCTTGTGGATAATGTTGTTTTTGCAAGCTTGTGCTTAGAGCTACTTTCACAAGGAAGAAACCACAGAGTGCCCACAGAGAACAGATTGAGTGTGTGAAGTTTCAAGCAGCTAGCACAAACCCTGTTTTATTTCTAGCTCCAATTCCATTCATCTGTAAATGTTCAAATGAAGTGAAACCTTAAAACTCAAAATGTTCGACAGTGAACCTTGAACCAAGAAGGCCCAAAACTGGTGAACATAGTAAGGGTAGGAAAAAGATGACTCCTGCCCAATATCAAAGAAATTTGAACAAAAGTAAGTCTAACCCTAACACTCACTCTAACACTAGCCCTAAACCTAACCTTAAAACTAACCCTAACCTGTTTAGAGAACCTTTGATCATAGAAGTTTCAAACTTGTGGATACTAATGGGACAGGCTAACAGATGAATCCTGTGCAGTATCAAAGAAATATGACCAAATGACTGGGGGATGTAGTTCAGTACATGCATATTTTCCTGTTGTCGCCTAAAATGCTCTCAGATAAAGTTCTTTTTTCATGCTTCAGCTTTGGGATACTTTCACAAGGAAGAAATCAGAGAGTACCGACAGGGAATTGATTGAGTGTGTGAAGTTTCAAGCAGCTAGCACCAACACTGTTTGATTTCGAGCCCCATTTCCATTTACCCATAGAGATCAAAATGAAGTGAACCCTTAAAATATACAGTATTTCTGACAGTGAACACTTGAACTGAGAAGGTCCAAAACTGGGGAACTTAACAAGGGTAAGGAAAAAATGAATACTGCCCAGTATCAAAGAAATATGAACAAATCTAACCGTAACTATAATGCTAGATTTGACTCTATCCCCAAAACTAACCCTAAGCTATTTAGAGAACCTATGACCATAGAAGTCACAAAATTGGGGATCCTAGGGGAAAAGCTAGTAGATGAATCCTGCACAGTATCAAAGAAATATTACCAAATAATTGGTGAAGGTATTTCAATATATTTATATTTCCCTCTTTTCTCCCAAAGTGCTCTTGGATAAACTTGCGTTGCATGCTTCAGCTTAGAGCTACATTCACAAGAAACAATCCAGAGAGTGCCCACAGAGAACTGATTGAGTGTGTGAAGTTTGAAGCAGCTAGCATAAACCCTGTTTGATTTCTAGCTCCACTTCCATTTAGGTCAAAATGAAGTGAAACCTTAAAATAGAAACTGTTCCTGAAAGCGAACCTTTGAATCTTGAATGCCCAAACATGGGAAGCCTACTAAGGCTATGCCAAGGATGAATCCTGTACAGGATCAAAGTCATCTGACCAAAAAAATTGAAGCTCTTTCAGTACATGTGTATTCTGCTTGCTCCTAAAGCACTCAGAGATAAAGCTGTTTCTTTCTACTTCAGCTTAGGGCTACTTCCACAGGAAACAAACCAGAGAATCCTCACTGAGAACTGATTGAGTGTGTGATGATTCAAGCAGTTAGCCCAAACCCTGTTTTATTTCCATCTTCATTTCCATTCACCCCTATAGGGCAAAAATAAGAGAAACATGAAAATTGAATCTGTTCCTGAAAACATACCCTTTATGTAGGAGGCCCAAACATTTGGAGTAAAGTCAAAATAGGAAAAAGATGAATCCTGCACAGCATTATAGAAATTTGAAAACAAAACTAACTCTAACCCTAACACTAGGTCTAATCCTAGTCCCAACACTAACACTAACCCTAACACTAACCTTAACCTGTTTAGAGTCCCTTTGATCCTAGAAGTCCCACACTTGTGGAGCCACGTGGGGCAGGCTAACAGATGAATCTTTCACAGTATCAAAGAAATCTGACCAAATAATTGGGGAAGGTAGTTCAGCACATACATATTTACATTTTCTCCTAAAGAGCTCTCACATAAAGTTGCTTTGCATGCTTTCGCTTAGGGTTACTTTCACAAAGAATAAACCAGTGAATGCCCATAGAGAACTGATTTAGTGTGTGAGGTTTGAAGTAGCTAGCAGCAACCCTCTTTTATTTCCAGTTCCATTTCCATTTACCCACACAGGTCAAAATAAAGTGAAAACTTAAAATACAAACTGTTCCAGACATCTAACCCTTGACCCAAGAGGCCCAAATCTAGGGAATGTGGTAAGGCTATGTAAAAGCTGAATCCTGCCAGTATCGAAGAAATTTAAACAAAGTTAAATCTAACAAAACACTAGCTGTAAACCTAGCCCTAAACTAATACTAAACATAACCTAACCTATTTAGAGAACCATTGATCATAGTAGTCCCAAAATAAAGGAGCCTAGTGTGGCAAGCTAACAGATAAATCATGCACAGTATCGAAGAAATTGGACCAAGTAATTGGGGTAGGTATTTAACTATATTCATATTTTCCTGTTTTCTCCTAATGTGCTCTTGGTTAAATTATTTTTTATGCTGAAGTTTATGGTACTTTCACAAGGAACAAACTAGAGAGTGCTCACTGAGAGCAGATTGAGTGTGTGAAGTTTCAAGTAGCTAGTATCAACCCTGTTTAATTTACAGCTCCATTTTCATTCACATCTATAGATGATAATAAAGTGAAATCTAAAAATTAAAACTGTTCCTGACAGTGAACCAGCAAACCTTGAAGGCCCAAACTTGGGGATCCTACTAAGGCTAGCAAAAGGATGAACCCTGTACAGTATCAAAGCAATCAAGCAAGAAAAGTTGAAGCTTCCTCCTAAAGTGCTCACAGATAAAGCTATTTCTTTCTACTTCAGCTTTGGGCTACTTCTACAAGAAACAAATGAGAGAATGCACACTGAGAACTGATTAAGTGTGTATAGTTTCAAGCAGCTAGCACAAACCCTGTTTGAGTTCCAGCTCCATTTCCATTCACCCCAATAGGGCAAAATGAAATGAAACATGAAAATTAAAACTGCTCCTGAGAGGAAATCTTTTTACCTAGGAGGCCCAAACATGGGGTGTATACTAAGAATACGAAATAGATGAATCCTACCCAGTATCAAAAAAGTTGAAAAAAACTAACTCTAACCCTAACACTAGCTCTAAACCTTGCCCTAACTCTAACCATAACCAAAACCCTAACCTGTTAAGAGAACCTTTGATC
The DNA here is from genome assembly GCF_047511675.1 of Marmota flaviventris. NCBI lineage: Eukaryota > Metazoa > Chordata > Mammalia > Rodentia > Sciuridae > Marmota > Marmota flaviventris. The sequence continues at coordinate 21,974 of NW_027288118.1, read as the reverse complement.
ATAAAAGTTTCAAACTTGGGGAGACTAGTGGGGCAAGCTTACAGATGAATTCTGCACAGTCAAAAAAATCTGACCAAATAATTGGGGGTGGTATTTCACTACATGCATATTGCCCTGTTTTCTCCTAAAGTGATCTTGGATAAATTTGTTTTGCATGCTTCATCTTACAGCTACTTTCACAAGGAAGAAACCAGAGAGTGCCCACAGACAACTGATTGAGTATGTGAAGTTTCAACCAGGTAGCACCAACCCTCTGATATCTAGCTCCATTTGCATTTACCCATATAGGACAAAATGAAGTGAGACATTTAAAACAAATTATTCCTGACAGCGAACCATTGAAAAAAGAAGGCCCAAAACTGGGGCACATAATAAGGCTATGTAAAAGATGAATACTTCCCAGTATCAAAGAAATTTGAACAAAACAAACTCTAACACTAACACTATCTCTAAAGCTATCCCTAATCCTAATCCTAAACCTAACCCTAACCTGATTAAAAAATCATTGATCCTAGATGTCCCAAACGTGTGGAGCTTACTTGGGCAAGCTAACAGATGAATCCTGTGCAGCATATAAGAAATCTGACCAAATAATTGGGGGAGATAGTTCAGTCCATGACTATTTTCTTGTTTTCCCCTAAAGTACCCTCAGATATAGTTGCTTTGCATGCTTCAGCTTAGGGTTCCCTTCACAAGAAACAAACCATAGAGTGCACACAGAGAACTGATTGAGTGTGAGATGTTTAAATCAGCTAGTACCAACCCTCGTTGATTTCGAGCTCCATTTTCCTTTACCATATAGGTCAAAATGAAGTGAACCCTCAAAACACAAACTGTTATTGTCAGCGAACCATTGAACTGAGAAGGCCCAAACCTGGGGAACATAGTAAGGCTAAATAAAAGATGAAACCTACCCAGTATCAATTAAATTTGAAAAAAAAAAAAAAAAAACCCTAACTCTAAACCTAACAATAGGTCTAAACCTAGCCCTAACCCTAACTGTAACCTTAGCCATAACCTGCTTAGATAACCATTGATCATAGAAGTCCCAAAGTTGTGAAGCCTAGTGGGGCAAGCTAAGAGATGAAAAATGCAGTTTCAAAGAAATCTGACTAAATAATTACAGGAGGTAGTTCATTACATGCTTATTTCCCTGTTGTCTCCTAAAGTGCTCTCAGATAAAGTTGTTTTTGCATGCTTCTCCTTTGGCCTATATTCAATACAAAGAAAGCAGAGAGTGCTTGCAGAGAACTAATTGAGTGTGTGACATATCAAGCAGCTAGTACCAACCCTGTTTGATTTCAGGCTTCATTGTAATTTACACCTATAGGCCATAATGAAGTGACACTTAAAAATTCAAACTCTTCCTGACAGTGAACCCTTGAACTTAAAGGCCCCAAATTGGGGATCCTATTAAAGCTAGGTAAAGGATGAATCCTGTACAGTATCAAAGTAATTTGACCAAAAATATTGAAGATTCTCCTAAAGCACTCACTGATGAAGCTATTTCTTTCTATTTCAGCATAGGGCTACTTCCACAAGAAACAAACCAGAAAATGCACACTGAGAGCTGATTGAGTGTGTGATGTTTCAAGCAAACTTTCAAACCAACTCTGTTTGATTTCAAGCTCTATTTCCATTTACCCATATAGGTCAGAATAAAGAGAAAACTTAAAATACAAACTGTTCCTGACAGCGAACCACCGAACCCAGAAGGCCCAAACCTGAAGAGAATAGTAAGGCTAGGGAAAACCTGAATCCAGACCAGTATCAAAGAAATTTAAACAAAAGTATCTCTAACACTATCTCTAAACCTAACCCTAACCCTAACCATAATCCTAACCCTTACCTGTATAGAAAACCATTGATCCTAGATGCCCCAAACTTGGGAAGCCTAGTGGGGCAAGTTAAAAATGAATACTGCACAGTATCAAAGATATCTGATCAAATCATTGGGAGACTTATTTCAATACATACATATTTCTGTGTTTTCTACTTAAGGGCTCTCAGATACAGTTGCTTTTGCATGCTTCAGCTTTGGCCTACCTTCAAAAGAAAGAAACCAGAATGTGCCCACTGAGAACTGATTTGTGAAGTTTCAAGTACCTCCTACCAACCCTGTTTGATTTCCCAGCTCAATTTTCATTCACATCAATAAGCCATAAAGAAGGAAAATCTTAAAATACAAACTGTTCCTGACAGCGAACCATTGAACCGAGAAGGCCCAAATCTGTGGAGCATAGTAAGACTAAGTAAAAGATGAATCTTGCCCAATATCATAGAAATTTGAAGAAAACTAGGGCCACGCTGGAGCTCTCTGTACACATGGAAGTCTCTGCTGTGTGGTTGCTCTGGGCTCAGTCGGAAGTCGGAAGTATCGGCCACGCAGGAGCTCTCTGCACAGACGGAAGTCTCAGCCGCGCATGAGCTCTTGGCACAGTTCGAAGTCTTAGCCACAGGTTCACTCTCAGCTCAGACGGAATCTCTGCCGTGCAGGTGCTCTCTGCGCAGAGAATAGGTAGCAAAGAACACAGAGGCTTTGCTTGTGAGTCACCAGACCAAGCTCTGGACCTGGCCAAAGGTCACCCCAGGACCACCCACCTCACCAAACACCCTACACAGGTAACAGATGGAATACATCTTGGAAAACCTTACTCACCATCTATTGGTGGCCGTGGCTACTAGCTCATTTTTGTGGCTGCTCAGGTACCCGGTTTCCTTCTCCCCTTCCTACAGCTGGGATAACTCAAGATTTTTCTCACAAGCTTTTTTTTTTTTTTTTTGGGGGGGGGGCATAGCTATCAATGCAGAACAGCAACTGTACAGGCACCTGGTTTCCAACTCAGAGACTAAGAGTAGGGAGGCTCCAGGTAGAAGCTCAAGCCCTCTCAAACTGGCTACCTCCACCACCCTTAGCACAGAGACTCAAGCTAGGAATAGACAACTCCATCTCCTGGAAGAAAACAGAGTTCTGAGAGACTTTTCTATTCTCACTTTTCTCATCTATTCTCCTATACCCTTCCCCCTCTGGCCCTCACAATCTCAACATAACGTGAAACCAAGAACTTTGCATGAAATTGGACTTTAAGAAATGAATCACCAGAATAGTATATTATAGAGGAATTGCATAGGCCCACCTCACCTCCCCCCCTTTATTTTCTCTTATTTTCATTCTCCCTTTTTTCTTTCTTTCCTTGTTTTTTTTTCCTTCTTTTTTCTTCTGCCCTCTATCCCACTTTCAACCTCCAAACTTTTACTATTTATACATAGGGTAATTTTATGAATACAGATAAGGAATTTGAATTTATGCATTCTTCGATAAATTACCCTTTTCTATTCATTCCAGTTCTCCTCCAATTTGCTAAGATAGTTTAATCTCATACCCTCCCTCCTTTCCCCCTTAACAGAGCATCCTACCCCTGATCATCAATTCTCTATATACCACCAGAAATGGTATGCCTTTTATGAAACTAATGACTATATTCTAAATAAAAACTGAAGCCAACATCTGTAGACATAGAATCCTAATATAAATGTATTCATAATAGTTAGGCTTAGTCTTCGGGTTAGGGTTAGATTTAGAGTTAGGATTTGATCTATGGTTATGGCTAGTACTAAGGATAGGGCAATGTTTAGGACTAGGGTTAGGGCTAGGGTTAGGGTTATGGTAAGGGATAGGGTTAGAACTACTGATAGGCTAGTGTGAGAGTTAGAGTTAGTCGTAGGGCTAGGGCTAGTGTTATGTTTAGGGATAGGGCTAATTTAGTGCTAGGGTTAGTGTTAGGTTTAGACATCAGGTTAGGGTTAGAGTTAGGGTTACATGTAGGGTAAGGGAGTGGGTTATAGTAAGTTGAGAGCTAGGGCCAGGGTTCGTATTAGGATTAGGGCTAGGGTTAGGGTAAGGGTTATGATTAAGGCTAGGCTTAGGGCTAGAATGAAGGCTAGTGTTTGTGTTAGGGTTAGGGCTACTATTAAGCCTAGGGCTAATGCTAGGTCTAGGGTTACAGTTAGGGAGAGATTTAGTGTTAGGTTTATGGCTTGGTCCAGTGTAAGGGTTAGGTTTAGGGTAAGGGTCAGGTTTAGAACTAGGGTTATTATTAGGGTCATGTTCAAGGTTAAGGTTTGGTTTATATAAGAGGTAAGGGTTAGTGCTCGAATTAGCATTAGGTTTAGAGTTAGGGTTAATGACAGGGTTAGGTTTAGGGTTTAGTTGTGGTTTAGTGTAATAGATAGGTTTAAGGTTAGGCCTAATGTTTAGCATAAGGGTTATGGTTATAATTAGGGTAATGGATAGGGTTAGACCTAAGATTAGGGCTAGGGATATGTATAGGATTAAGGCTTTTCTTTGGGTTAGAATTAGGTTTTAGTTTAGGGATAAAGCTAGGTTTAGGACTCGAATTAAGTCTAGATTTTGGGTTAGGTTAGGGCTAGGGTTAAGGCTTCGGGTAATGTACGAAGTAGGGTTATGATTAGTGCTAGTTATAGGGTTAGGGTAAGAGCTAGGTCTAGTGTTAGGGTTAGGTTTATGGCTATGATAATACTTAGAGCTAGAGTTAGTTTTGGAGTCAGAGTCAGTGTCGAGATTACTTTACAGGTTAGATTTAGGACTAGCATTATAGGTAGGTGTAGGGCTAGGTGTAAATTTAGGGTTTGGTTTAGGTTAAGGGTTAGGATTAGGGCTATGACTCATTTTTGTTTTTGGGCTAGGGGTAGGGTTAGGGTTATTTTTAGGATTAGTGTTAGGGTTAGGGCTAGTGTTAGTGTGAGGTTTAGTCATAGGTTTAGGGTTAGATTTAGAGTTAGGTTTAGATCTAGGATTTGAGCTAGGGCTAAGGATAGGGCTAGGGCTAGGGTTAAATTTAGGGCTAGTTTTAGGGTGATGGTAAAGGATTGGGTTAGAACTCAGTATAGTGCTAGGGCGAGAGTTAAAGTTAGTCTTAGAGCAAGGTTCAGTGTTAGGGTTAGGCCTAGGGTTAGGGATAGGGTTAGTTTTAGGTTTAGGGTAAGGGTTGGGATTATAGCTAGTTTTATGGCTAGGGTGAGGTATATAATTAGGGTTAGGGTTAGCTTTATGATTAAGGTGAAGTTTATGGCTAGGATGTGGGCTAAGTTTTGTGTTAGGGTTAGGACTAGGATTAGAGCTAGGACAAAAGTCAGATCTAGGGTTAAAGTTAGGGAGAGTTTAGGGTTAGGTTTATAGCTAGGTCTACTCTAAGGGTTAGGTTTATGGTTCGTGTCAAATTCAGAGCTAGGGGTATTATTAGGTTTAGGTTCAGGTTTAGGGTTTCTGTTAGGTTAAGGTTTAGGTTTAGGGCTCAAATTAGCATTATTGTTAAGGAGAGGGTAATGATAGTTTTAGGCTTAGGGTTCAGGTTAATTGTAGGGTAATGGATAGGGTTAGGGTTAGGGATAGGATTAGGGTTCGGCCTAGGGTTAGCATAGGGGTTAGGGTTATCATTAGAGTAATGGATAGGTTAAAGCTATGGTTAGGGCTAGGTTTATGCTAGGTTAGGCTTAGGGTTAGGGCTTAGGCTTAGGCTTAGGGTTAGGGTTATGTTTAGGATTAGGATTCGCTTTAGGGTTAAAGCTAGGGTTGGCCTTGGATTAGGACTAGGTTTTGCTATAGGTTAGGGCTACAGGTAATGTAAGAACTTGTTATGATTCAGACTAGTTTTAGGGTTAATGTTAGGGCTAGGTATAGTTTTAGCATTAGGTTTAGGGTTGGAGTGGTATTTAGAGCTAGGGTTACTGTTAGTGTCAGGGTCAGTGTTCAGGTTAGTGTTATGGATAGAATTAAAGCCAGAATTAGGTCTAGGGGAAGAGTTAGTGTTTGGCTTAGGCTAAGGGTTATTGTTAGGGCTATGTCTCGGTTTTTCATTAGGTCTAGTGTTCGAGTTATGGCTAGATTTAGGATTAGGTTTAGGTCTAGGGATAGTGTTAGGGTTAGGTTTAGGTATAAGGTTACCGGAAGGGCTACTGTTAGGGTTCAGTTTAGGGGTAGGTTCAGGTTTAGACCTACGATTAGTGTTAGGGTCAGAATAAGGCTCAGGTTTAGGGTTATAGTTTGGGTTAGGGTTAGAGCTAGAATGAGTGCTAGGGTTAGGACTAGTAATAGGGTTAGTGTTTGTGTTAGGTTAAGGATTAGGGTTAGCATTAGGGTTAGGGTTTGGCTTAGGGTAAGGGATAGGGTTAGAGCTAGGGTTAGGGCTTGGGTTAAGGTAAGATTAGGGTTAAAGCTAGGTTTAGGGCTCAGATTAGGGCAGAGTTTTTGTGTGAGGATTAGGGCTAGGGTTAGAGTAACAGCTAACATAAGAACTAGGGTTACAATTAGGGTTAAATTTAGGGTTACGGTTAAGGGTTAAACCTTTTGTGTTAAGATTAGATTTAAGGTTAGGGTGATATTTAGAGTGAGTGTTAGTGTTAGGTTAATAGTCAGGGTCAGAGTTAGTTTTAGAGTTATGGTTAAGACTCAAAATAAGGCTAGGTTTACTGTAAGGGTTTGGTTTAAGGTTAGGGTGGTGATTAGAGCTAGCGTGAGTGTTAGAATATGAGTCAGAGTCAGGGTTAGTATTAAGTTTAGGGTTAGGACTCGAATTAGGGCTAGGGTTATGTCTAGGTGTAGTTTTAGGATTTGATTTAAGTGAAGGTTTAGTGTTAGGGCTATTACTCGGTTTTGTTTTACTGCTAGGGTTAGGGTTAGGGCTAGTTTCATGATTAGTGTTAGGGTTAGTGCTAATATTAATGTTAGGCTTAAACTTAGGGTTAGTGTTAGAGTAAGAGTTAGAGTTAGATCTAGGGTTAGGTCTAGGAATAAGGATTAGGCAAGTTTTATGGCTAGGTTTATGGCTATGTTTAGGGCTAGGGTTAGGGTTAAGTTAGGGATAGGTTTAGAACTAGGGATAGGGCTAGTGTGAGATTTAGATTTAGTCTTAGGGCTATAGTTAGCATTAGAATTAGTGATAGGGTTAAATTAGGTCTAGGATTAGGGCTATGGTTAGTATTCAGCTTAGGTCTAGTGTTAGGGTTAGGGTTAGGATTAACTTTAGGATAAGGGATGGTGTTATAGCTAGGTTTAGTGGGAGGGTGAGGGTTAGAATTAGGTTAGGGCTATAGCTAAGGTTAGGGTTATTATTAGGGCTAGGTTTAGGGCTAGGATGAGTGCTAGGGCTAATATCAGGTCTTGGGTTATGGTTAAAGATAGTTTTAGTGATAGGTTTAAGGCTACGTGTAGTGTAAGCATTAGTTTTAGGGTTAGGGTCAGGTTTAGAGCTAGGAGTATTTTTACAGTCAGGGTCTGGGTTATGGTTTGGGATAGGTTAAGTTTTAAAGTTAGGGCTCCAATTAGCATTAGGGTCAGTGTCATGTTAATGATAGGGTGAGGTTTAGAGTCTAGGTTTGGATTAGGGTAATGGATAGGGTTAGGATTAGGGATAAGGTTAGGTTTAGGACTAGGTTTAGCATTAGAGTTAGGGTTATGTTTGTGGCAATGGATAGGGTTAGAGCTAAGGTTAGGACTAGGGTTAGGGTTAGGATTAGGGTTAAAACTTGGGTTATGGTTCGGATTAGGGCTAGGTTTTGTGATAAGTTAATGCTAGAGTTAGGGTTATGGCTAAGGTAAGTACTAGTGTTATGTTTAGGGCTAAATTTAGGGTGAGGGTTAGGGCTATGTCTAGTGTTAGGTTTAGGTTTAGGGTTAGGGTTATGTTTAGAGGTAGGGTTAGGGTTATGGTCAGAGTCAGGGTCAGGGTTAGTTTTAGGGTTCGGATTAAAACTCAAATTAGGGCTAGGATTAGGGTTAGGGTTTGATTTAGGTTAACGGTTAGGTTTAGGGCTATGGTTCAGTTTTGTTTTAGGGTAGGGCTAGGTTTATGGCTAGTTTTATGATTACCATTAGGGTTAGGGCTAGTGTAAGCTTTAGGTTTAGCCTTGGGATTAAAGTTAAATTTAGAGTTAGGGTTAGGGTTAGGGTTAGGGTTAAGCTTAGGGTTATTGTTAGATTTAGAGTTAAAGTTAAATCTAGTTAGGGTTAGGGCTAAGGGTAGGGCTAGGGGTTTAGGGCTAGGATTAGGATTCTGGTAAGGGATTGGGTTAGAACAAAGGATGGGGCTAGGGTGAGAGAGAGAGTTACTCTAATGTCTAGGGTTAGGGCTAGGGTTAGGAACAGTTCAAAAGTAGGTCTGAGATTACGGCTAGGTTAGTGTTAGGGTTAGGGCTAGTGTGAGGGTTAGGGTTAGGAGTAAGGGTATGTTTAATGTACGATAATGGCTGTGATTTGTGTTAGGTTTAGGGCTAGGATTATAGCTAGGGCTAATGTCAGGTCTAGGCATATGGTTGGGGATAGTTTTAGGATTATGGTTATGGCTAGGTCTAGTGTAAGTGTTAGGTTTAAGGTACGGGTCAGCTTTAGAGCTAGGGGATTTATTATGGTCAGAGTCAGAGTTAGAAATTTGTTAAAGTTAGAGTTTAGGGTTAGAGCTCGAGTTAGCATTTGGGTGTGTGTTAGGTAATGATAGGGTTTTGTTTAAGGTTCAAGTTAGGTTTACCTAATTGTTAGGGTTAGGGTTAGGTCTGGGGTTCACGTTAGGGTAAGGTTTAGGGTTAATATAATGGACAGTTTAGGGCTACGTTTTGGGCTAGGTTTATGGTTAGGAATAGGCCTTGAGTTATGGTTAGAGTTAGAGTTAGAACTAGAGTTAGGGTCAGGGTTATGTTTAGCATAAGGGTTAGGTTTTGAGCTAGGGTAATGCCTAGGGTGAGCGTTAGGTTTAGGGTTAAGTCTATGGATAAGATTACATTATGGTTAGGTTTAGGGTTAGGTTTAGGTGTAGTTCATCATTAGGGGTATGGATAAGGTTAGGGAAATGGATAGGTTTAGATGTAGATTTAGGGTTATAGTTAGGGTAAGATAAAGTTTTAGATTTGGGGTTAGAGATATAGTTGTTTAGGTTTATGATAAGGGTTAGGGTTTGAGCTAGGGTTGAATCTTTGGCGAGTGTGAGGTTGAGGGTTAGGCCTAGGGTTAGTTTTCTGGTTAGTTATAGCATTAAGTTTAGGCCTAGGATTATCAATAGGGTTAGGGTTAGGTTTAGGGTAAAGGATAGGTTCAGAGCTAGGGTTAAGGTAAGGATTAGGACTAGGGTTAGGGTTATTTTTAGGGATAGATGTAGGTTTATGTTTAGGGTAAGGGTTAGACTTTGAGTTAGGATTAGGGCTAAGGTGAGGGTTCGGTCATGGTTAGGGTGAGGGTTAGGGTTAGGGTTAGGTTTAAGACTAGGTTTAGGCCTGGGATTAGCTCTAGGTTTTGTGTAAATTTTAGGCCTAGGGTTAGAGCTATGGGTAATGTAAGGTTTATATTTAGGGCTAGTTTTAGGTTTAGGGTTATGACTATGTATAGTGTTAGGTTTAGATTTTTGGGTAGGGTCAAATTTAGAGATAGGTTTATTCTAAGGGCAGGGTCAGTGTTTTGGTTAGATTTAGAGTTAGGGTTACAGCCAGAATTAGGACTAGGTTAGGTCTAGTGATAGGGTTAGTGTTTGCATTAGGTTCATGGTTATTGTTAGGAATAAGGCTAGGTTTTGGTTAGGTATAGGGCTAGAGTTAACTCTAGATTTAGGATTAGGTTTAGGTCTAGGGCTAGTGTTAGTGTTTGGTCTAGGGTTAGGGTCAGGTTAGACCTAGGGTTAGTGTTAGAATGAGAATAAGGATCAGGGTTAGTATTAGGGTTTGGCACAGGGTTAGAGCTAGAGTGATGGCTTGGTTTAGGACTATTAATAGGGTTAAGCTTTTGGTTAGCCTAAAGATTAGGGATAGGTCTAGGGTTACCATTAATGTTAGAATTTGGCTTAAGGTAGGTGATAGTCTTCGAGGTAGGGTTAGGGCTAGGTTTAGGATTAGGGTTAGGGTTAAATCTAGGTTTTGGACTCAGATTAGGGCTAGATTTTGTGTTAGGGTTAAGTAAATGGCTAATGTAAAAACTAGGGTTAGAATTAGGGTTAGTTTTAGGGTAAGGGTTAGGGGTAGGTGTAAGTGTAAGTGTTAGTTTTAAGATTAGGGTAATATTTAGAGCTAGCTTTATTGTTATGATCTGAGTAAGAATCGGGGTTTGTTTTAGTGTTAGGTTTAGGACTCAAATAAGGGCTAGGGTTCTGTTTAAGAAGAGAGTTGTGTTTAGAGCTAGGGTGACTGTTAGGATATGAGTTAGGGTCAGGGATAGATTTAAGGAAAGGGTTATGACATGTATTAGGGCTAGGGTTCGTGTTAGGGTTTTGTTTAAGTTTAGCATGGTGTTTAGAGCTAGGGTGACTGTTAGGATATGAGTCAGGTCAGGGTAAGATTTAACGTTAGGGTTAGGACTCCAATTAGGCCTAGGTATAGGTCTAAGTGTAGTGTTAGGGTTTGGTTTAAGTTAAGGTTTATGGTTAGGGGTATTGCTCAATTTGGTTTTAGTCGTAGGTTTAGGATTAGCATTAGTTATATGATTAGCATTAGGGTTAGGACTAGTGTTAGTGTTAGGCTATGCTTAGGGTTAGGATTAGATTTCAAGTTAGCATTTGATCTAGGGTTCGGGCTAGGTCTAAGGATAGAGCAAGGGTTAGGGCTAGGGTTAGGATTATGGTAATGGATAGGTTTAGAAATAGGAATAGGGCCAGGACAAGAGGTAGAGTTTTTCATAGAGCTATGTTTATGGTTAGTTTTAGGGATAGGGCTAAATTAGGGCTAGGATTAGGGCTAGGTTTAGTGTTCAGCTTAGGCCTAGAATTAGGACTCGGGTTATGGTTATCTTTAGGGTAAGGGATGGCGTTATAACTAGGTTTAGACGTAGGGTGAAGGTTAGAATTAGGGTTCGTCCTAGGGATAGGGTTAGGGATATGATTAAGGCTGGGTTTAGGGCTAGATTGAGTGCTAGGGTTTGTTGTAGGTTTAATTCTAGAATTAGGGCTAGGGCTAATGTCAGGTCTAGTGTTACATTTAGGGGTAGATTTGGGGTTAGGTTTGTGTCTAGGTCTAGTGTAAGTGTTAGGCTTAGGGTAAGGGTCAGGTTTAGAGCTAGGTGTATTTTTAGGGTCAGGATATTAGTGGATAGTGTTAGGTTTAGGTTTAAGGGTAGGTTTAGGGAAATGGAGAAGTTTCAGGTTAGCAAAACGGTTAGGGTTGGGCCTAGGGTTAGCATTAGGATTAGGGTTATCATAAGGATAATGTATTGGGTTAGAGCTAGGGTTAGGGCTAAGGTTATTGTTAAGATTAGGTCTAGAGTTAGGCTTAGGGTTTGGGTTAATGCTAGTAACCCTAGCTTTGGGTAGGATTAGGGTTAGGTTTAGGCTAAAGTTTAGGATTTGATCTACTGTGAGTCCTAGGGTGAGGGTTAGGTTTAGTGTTAGGTCTAGGGTTAGGGTTATGGTTATGGTCAAGGTTAGGTTTAGGGTTAGGGCCAGGGTTTTCATTAGGTTTAGGGTAATATATTGGGTTAGATAAGGTCAGATTTTCTGTTAATTTTAGATTTAGGGTTAAGTTTAGTTTTAGGGCTAGGTTTACTGCTGGGTTTAGGGTAAGGTTTATTTTTGAGTTAGGGCTAGGGCTACAGCTAGGGTTAGGTTTAGGGTTAGGTTTATGGTTTGTATTAGGGTATTGGTTAGGTTAGGACTAGTGTTATCATTAGGGTTAGGGTTAGAGTTAAGGTAATGGCTAGGGTTAAAGCTAGGGTTAGGGCTAGGGTTAACGTTAGGATTAGGGCTAGGGTTAGGGTTATGGTGAGGGATAGTCCTAGGGTTATGCTTAGGCTAAGGTTTAGGCTTTGAGCTAGGGTTAGGACTAAGGTGAGTGTTAGGGTTAGAGTTAGGGCTAGGGTTAGGGTGAGGATTATTCTTAGGGTAGGTTCAGGCCTTGGATTAGGGCTAGGTTTTGTGTCGGTCTAGCGCTTAGTGTTAGTGCTATGGTTAATGTAAGATCTAGGGTTCTAGTTAGGGTTAGTTTTAGGGTTAGTGCTATGGCTAGGTCTAGTGTTAAACTTAGATTTTCGTTTAGGGTTGGGTTTAGAGCTAGGTTTAGTGTTAGTGTCAGGGCAATGTTCAAGTAATTGTTAGGATTAGGGTGAAAGCCAGAATTAGGACTAGCGTTAGGTATGGGGTACAGTTAGTGTTTGTTTTAGGTTAATGGTTATTGTTAGGGCTAGGACTAAGTTTTTGTTTAGGTATAGGGCTAGAGTTATCACTAGATTTAGGATTAAGTTTAGATCTAGGACGAATGTTAGGGTTAGGTTTAGGTATAAGTTTACTGGTAGGACTAGTTTGAGGTTTCGGTTTAGGATAAGGGTCAGGTTTAGACTTATAATTCATGTTAGGGTCAGAATAAGGGTGAGGTTTAGAGTTAGGTTTTGGGTTAGGATTAGAGCTAGAACGAGGGCTATAGTTAGGACTAGTAATAGGGTTAGTGTTTGGTTTAGGCTAAATATTAGGATTAGGACTAGGTTTAGCATTATGGATAGGTTTTGGCTTAGCGCAAGGGTAAGGTTAGAGCTAGGTTTGGGGCTAAGTTTAGGGTTAGGTTTAGGGCTAGTGTAAGGGTTAGGGTTAGGGTTAAATCTAGTTAGGGCTGGGATTAGGGCTATTATTGTGTTAGGGTTAGGGCTATTTCCAATGTAAGAACTAGGGTTTGATCAGGGTTAGTTTTAGGGTTCGGGTTTTGGTTCGGTCTTGTGTTAGTATTAGCTTTAGGGTTAGGGTGATATATAGTGCTAGGTTTAGTGTTTGGATAAAAGTTGGGTCAGGGTTAATTGTTGAGAGCCACAGCCAAAGGGGCCCCTGAGAACTTCCAGCTGCCAGCAAACTTCCAGCTGCCAGCTGATGATTGGCTCACAGCGGCCCCAGCAACTTCTAGCTGCCAACTGATTGGCTCCTCTGCGGTGATGCTCATTGGGCTGTTTCCCCGCCCTATCAGACCATGGAGCTGCTCATTGGGGGACTTTTTTGGCTCCGCCCACACAACCCAGCCAATCAGCCTCAAGAGCAGGAGGAGTGGGGGAGGTTGAGAGGCTTATGGGAAGCCGGTGGTGGCAGTTGGGATCTGAGGGTTTTTCCTGAGGAGCTGTGTGGTGTGGTGTGTGTGTTCTAAAAATAAAATTCGTTTCTTTTGACAATTGGCTCCTGAATTGTGCCCAGCCAGACTGCGGCATTTGGTGGCCCATATGGGGAAAGACTTAGGGTAAGTGATAAGGTAAACTGCTCGCCCCTGAGGACAGGGCGAGAGGATGGGTATCCATTTTAAGATTCTTCTTTTGTTTTGTTTTGCTTTTGTTTTAAGTTGTCTGTCCCTGGAGATGAGTGAGATGGAAGAAAAACTGCTCACATCTGAGGAAAAACTATTTGCGTCTGAGGAACAGATAGGGAGAAAGGACAGATGGACATTTCAGGAGGATAGAAAGGCTGATATAATGATTTTGTGTTGTTCCATTTTTGTTTCATTCTGTCTCGGTTTTGTTTGGCGTCATTTTGTTGGGTTATATTATAGTCGAAATATGGGATCAGAAATTAGTAAAAAAAAAAAAAAAAAAAAAAAAAACGAAAAAGTGTTAAGTAAATTGTTAGAGGAAGGAGGCATCCCAGTAAAATTAAGAGTAGTCAGGGCATACGTTAATACAATACAAAAATGTAGCCCATGGATTTTTAAGGAGGAGTTGTTAAATATATCACAATGGAACCATCATGGTGAAGATTTAAAAAGAATAGAAAAGCCCAGGGACTCTGCCAGTTGACACATTGTCATTGTGGACGTTCGTATCTTGTTTGCTTAGTCCAAAGCCTTCAGTTCAGACAATGGTAGAGGAAGGAGAAGACATATTGATTCAAGTAAAAGAGAAGGTCTCTCAAGTTAGTCAGACAGAGGAAAAGATTCAAGTAAAAGAGAAGGTCTCTCGAGCTAGTCAGACAGAGAAAGAAAGTTTAGAGCAGAAAAAGCCATCAGGGGAAAAGTTACAACAGGAGACTGCTACTAACACCTTTCTATCACCAGAGGGTGTAAGTGTCCAACCAACAGTGCCACCTCCATATGCTGGGAGGCTTCCAACCCCCGCAGTTGATAGTTGGGATCCTGAGACAGGATCTCCAATATTAACATGCCCTGTATTTGAGCAGGCAGGAGGGCAGCGAATTCACCATGCTTTAAATTTCAAAAAAGTGAAGCAGCTAAAAGAGACTGTAACAACCTATGGTCCTCAAGCACCCTTCACTGTAAGCATGGTCGAATCCATTACCAACATGAACATGACACCAGCAGATTGGGCTAATATGTGTAAAGCTGTGCTAAACGGAGGACAATACCTGTTATGGAAGGTTGCCAATGAGGAATTTTGCAAGGAGTCGGCTAAGCGAAATGTTGCAGTCTGGCTGGGCACAATTCAGGAGCCACTTGTCAAAAGAAACGAACTTTATTTTTAGAACACACACACCACACCACACAGCTCCTCAGGAAAAACCCTCAGATCCCAACTGCCACCACCGGCTTCCCATAAGCCTCTCAACCTCCCCCACTCCTCCTGCTCTTGAGGCCAATTGGCTGGGTTGTGTGGGTAGATCCAAAAAAGTCCCCCAATGAGCAGCTCCATGGTCTGAAAGGGTGGGGAAACAGCCCAATGAGCATCACCACAGAGGAGCCATTCGGTTGGTAGCTAGAAGTTTGCTGGGGCTGCTGTGAGCCAATCATCAGCTGGCAGCTGGAAGTTTGCTGGGGCTCCATCGGCTGTGGCTCTCAACAGTTAATTTTAGGCCTAGGAGTCAAATTTGAGCTAGGGTTATTGCTAGTTATAGTGGTAGGGTTTGGTGTGTGTATATATATATATATATATATATATATATATATATATATATATATATATATATATATATATATATATATATTAGGGTTAGATCAAAGGCTCTGTTTTGTTTTAGGGATTACAGTGAGTTTTAGGATTAGCAATAGTGTTAGGGCTAGTGGTAGGGTGAGGTTTAGGCTTAAGATTAGGGTTGGATTTAGCATTTTGGTTAGATCTAGGGTTCGGGCTATGGATAGTGTTAGGGCTACAGTTAGGGCTAGTGTGAGGGATACAGTAACAGTTAGGGTTAGCAATAGAAATAGGCCTATGGTTGAGAGTTTGAGGTAGTCTTAGGGCTAGGGTTAGGGGTATGGCTAAGTTTAGGGCTAAATTAGGGCAAGGATTAGCACTAGAATAAGTGTTAGGGTTAGGCCTATGGTTAGGGCTAGGGTTAGGGTTAGTTTTTGAGGCAAAGATGGGGTTATATAGCTTGGTCCAGGGCTAGTAAAAGTGTTAAAATTAGGGATAGGGCTAGGGTGAGGGTTCTGGTTAGGATTAAGGATAGTTTTAGGGCTAGGATGAGGGCTAGGGATTGTGTTAGGTTTAGGGCTAAGATTAGGGCTAGGGCTAATATCAGGTCTAGGGTTAAAATTAGGGATAGTTTTAGGGTTTGGTTTATGGTTAGGTCTAATGTAAAGGTTAGGATTAGGGTAGTGGTCAGGTTTAGAGCTAGGTGTATTATTAGGCTCAGAGTCCGGGTTAGGGTTGGTTTGTGTTAAGGCTTATGGTTAAAGCTCCAAATAGCATTAGGGTTAGGGTTCGTGTTAGAGTAATGGATAGGGTTAGGGTTAGGGCTCAGTTTATTTTTAGAGTAATGTATAGGGTTAATGTTAGGCATAGGGTTAAGGTTAAACCTAGTGTTAACATTTGGGTTAGGCTTATGTTTAGGGTAATGGATAGGGTTAGTGATAGTGTTAGGGATTGGTTTAAGGTTAGGATTAGGGATAAGATTACGGTTAGGCTTAGGGTTGGTGTTAGGTTTAGGTTTAGGGTAAGTGTTAGGGTTTGAGATAGGGTTAGGGCTTGCATGAGGTTTAGAATTAGAGTCACGGCTATGGTTAGGATTAGGATTAGGGTTAGGGTTATGTTTAAATTAATGGATAAAGTTAGATCTAGGATTTGGGCTATGGTTACAGTTAGGATTTGGGATAGGAATAGGGTTAGGATTAGGGCTAGGTTTAGGCTTAGGGTGAAGTTTAGAGTTTGAGCTAATGTAAGGGCTACGGCAAGCATTAAGGTAGGGTTTGGTTAGGTTAAAGTTAGGGTTATGCTTAGGGCTAGGTTTAGGGCTAGGTTTTATGTGAGGTTTATGGCTAGCATTAGGGCATTTGGTAATGTAACAGCTAGGGTTATGGTTATGGCTAGTTTGAGGGTTAGTGTTATAGATAAATCCTGTGTTAGGGTTAGGTTTTGGGTTAGGATAAGGTTTAGAGCTAGGTTTTATGTTAGGGTAAGGGTCAGTGTTCAGCTTAGTATTGGATTTAGTGTTAGGGCCTGAATTAGAATTAGGTTTATGTCTAGGGGTAGGGACAGTCTTTGTTGTAGGTTAATGGTTATTGTTAGGGCTAGGGCTAGGATTTTGTTTAGGGCTAGGGCTAGAGTAATGGCTATATTTAGGATTAAGTTTAGGTCTAATGTTAGTGTTAAAGTTAAGTTTAGATATAGGTTTAGTGGTAGGACTAGTTTTAGGGTTTGGTTTAGGATTAGGGTCAGGCTTATTCCTAGGGTTAGTATTAGGGTCAGAATAAGGGTCAGGGTTAGGTTTAGGCTTTGGGTTAGGCATAGAGATAGAATGAGGTCTATGGTTAGGACTAGTAATAGAGTTAAAGTTTGGGGCAGGCTAACGATTAGGGTTAGAACTAATGTAGCATTAGGGTGAGGGTTTGACTTAAGGTAAGGTATAATTTAGAGCTAGGGTTAGGGTTAGGGTTAGGGCTAGGGTTAAAGCTAGAGTTAGGGCTCAGATTAGGGCTAGGTTTTGTGTTAGGGTTAGGGCTATGGCTAATGTAAAAACTGGTTTTACAATTAGGACTAGTTTTCTGGTTAGGGTTAGGGCTAGATCTCGTGTTTGGGTTAGGTTTAGGGTTAGAGTGATATTTAGAGCTAGGGTTAGTTTTAGGATCAGAGTAAGTGTCAATATTAGTTGTAGGGTTAGTGTTAGGGCTAGGTGTAGCATTAGGATTTGGTTTAGGTTAAGGGTTAGGATTAGGACTATAGCTCAGTTTTGTTTGAGGGCTATGGCTAGGCTTAGGGCAAGTTTTCAAATTAGTATTAGGGTTAGGGCTCCTGTTAGGGTGAGGTTTAGGTTTAGGGTTAGGATTAGATTTAGAGTTAGGATTAGATTTAGAGTTATAGTTATTTTTATAGTCTTAGGGCTAGTGATATATTTAGGTTTAGGATTAGGGCTAAATTAGGGATAAGATTAGAGCTAGGTTTAGTATTAGGTCTAGGCCTTGGTTTAGGGCTAGGGTTAGGATTAGGGTTTGGGTATGGTATGATGTTATAGCTAGGTTAGGCCTAGGGTGAAGGTTCAATTTAGGGTTAGGGCTAGTGTTCGGGTTAGGATTAGGATTTGGGCTAAGTGTATGGCCAGGATTAGGGCTACAGATTTTGTTAGGGTTAGTTCTAGCATTAGGACTAGGGCTAAGGTCAGGTCTAGTGATATGGATAGGGATAGTTTTAGGGTTAATTTTGTGGTTAGGTATAGTGTAAGGGTTAGGTTAAGCATTAGGTTCAGTTTTAGATAGGGGTATTATTAGGGTCACAAAAAGGGTTAGGGTTTGTTTAGGTTAACGTTTAGGTTTAGGGCTCTAATTAATGTTAGGGGTAGGTTTAGGGTGAAGGTAGTGGATATGGTTAGGTTTAGGGTTCAAGTTATGTTTAGGTAATAGTGTTAGTGTTATGGATAGGGTTAGGGTTATCCTAGGGTTAGCATTAGGGTTAGGTTTAGGGTTAAGGTAATGGATAGGATTAGAGCTAGGGTTATGGCTAGGGTTATCGTTAGGATTAAGGCTAGGGTTAGGGTTAGGGTTGAAGCTAGGGTTAGGGCTCATATTAGGGCTAGGTTTTAGATTAGTTTAGGGCTAAGGTAGGGCTATGGCTAGTGTAAGAACTAGCATTATGATTAGGGCTAGATTTATGGTTAGGGTTTAGGGCTAGGTCTAATGTTAGGATTAGGTTTAATTTTAGGGTGATGATTTGAGATAGGACAAGTTATAGGGTCAGAGTCAGTGTCAGTGTAAGGTTTAGGGTTAGGGATAACATTCGGATTAGAGCTAGGGTTAAAGGTAGGTGTAGGTTTAGGTTTTGCATTAAGGTTAAAACAAGAAGTAGGGCTAGGGCTAATGTCAGGTATACGGTTACAGTTAGTTTATGATTAGCATTAGGGCTATGGCTCAGTTTTGTTTTAGGTATAGGGCTTGGGTTAGGGCTAGTTTTTGGATTAGCAATAGTGTTAGGGCTAGTGGTAGGGTGAGGTTTAGGCTTAGGGTAAGGGTTAGATTTAGAATTATGGTTAGATCTAGGGTTAGGGCTAGGGTTAGGGCTAAGGTTAGGGCTAGTGTTAGGGTTACAGTAACAGATAAGGTTACTACTAGAAGTAGGTCTAGCTTGAGAGTTAGAGTAAGTCTTAGGGCTAGGGTTTGAGTAAGGGTTACATTTAGTGATAAATCAGGGCTAGGATTAGAGCTAGAGTTACTGTTATGGTTAGGCCTAGTGTTAGGGCTAGGTTTAGGGTTAGTGATAGTGTTAGGGTTAGGGTTAGGGGGAGGGATGTGGCTATACCTAAATTCAGAACTAGGGTTAGTGTTGAAATTAGGGATTGGGCTAGGGTTAGGCTTTGGATTAGGATTAAGGCTAGTTTAGGGCTACAATGAGAGCTAGGGTTTGTGTTAGGTTAGGGCAAGAATTAGGTAGAGTGCTAATGTCAGGTCTATGGTTTGGTTAGGGATAGTGCTATGGTTAGTTTTATATCTAGTCTACTCTAAGGGTTAAGTTTAGGGTAAGGGTCAGGATTAGAGCTAGGTGTATTATAGAGTCAATATGTTATTCAGAGTTTGCTTTGGGTTGTGGTTTAGGTTTAATGCTTGAATTAGCGTTAGTGTTAGTGTTAGGGTTAGGGTTACAGTAATTGATAGGGTTAGGTTTAATGCTCAGGTTAGGTTTAGTTAATGGATAGGGTTAGTGTTAGTGATAGGTTTAAGTTTAGGCCTAGGGTAGTATTTGGGTTAGGCTTATATTTAGGGTAATGGATAGGTTTATGGCTAGGCTTATGGTTAGGATTAGTCTAGGGTTAAGGTAGGGTTAGTGTTAGGCCTAGGGTTAGTGTTAGGGTTAGGTTTAGGGTTTGCATTCGGGTTTGACCTATGGTTAGGGCCAGGGGGAGTGTTAGGGTTAGTGTCAGGTCTAGTTTTAGGATTAGGGTTAAGTTTAGCACTAAGTTTAACATTAGGGTTAGCTTTATGTTTAGGGTAATGGATAGATTTAGAGCTAGAGTTTGGTCTTGGTTATGGTTATAATTAGGACAAGGATTAGCGTTAGGGTTAGGGTTGTGCTAGGGTTATGTTTATGTTAAGGGTCAGTGTTTGACCTATGGTTAGGGCTAGGGCGAGGGTTAAGGGTAGGGTTAGGTCTGGGTTTAGGTTTAGGGTTAGTCTTAGGTCTAGGGTTATGGCTAGGATCAGGGCTAGGTTTTGTGTGAGGTTTAGGGATAGCATTAGGGCTATGGGTAGTGAATGAGCTAAGGTTAGGGTTATGGCTAGGTCTAGTGTTAGGTTTATGGCTAGATTTTGGGTTAGCATAAAGTTTAGAGGTAGGTTTGTGTTAGGGTAAGGGTCATTGATTTAGTTAAGTTTAGGTTTAAGGTTAGATCCATAATTAGGACTAGGTTTAGGTCTAGGGGTGTGTTAGTGTTTGAGTTAAGTTAAGGGTTATTGTTAGGCCTAGGGCTAGGTTTTTTTTTAGGCTAGTGCTAGAGTTATGGCTAGATTTAGGGATTAGGCTTTTTTCTAGGTCTGGTGTTAGGGTTAGGTTTAGGTATAGGGTTACCCATAGGGCTAATGTTAGGGTTCAGTTTAGGGTTAGTGTCAGATTTAAACCTAGGGTTAGTGTTAGGGTCAGAATTAGGGTCAGGTTTAGGGTTAGAGTTTGGATTAGGTTTAGAGCTAGAATGAAGTCTAGGGTTAGGATAAGTATTAGAGTTATGGTTTGGGGTAGGCTAAGGTTTATGGTTAAGACTAGAGTAGAATTAGGATGAGAGTTTGGCTTAGGGTAAGGGACAGGGTTAGAGCTAGGTTTGGGGATAGTATTAGGGTTATGGATAGGGCTAGATTTAAGGTTAGGCTTAGTTTAAAGCTAGGTTTAGGTCTCAGATTAGGGCTAGGTTTTTCTGTTAGGGCAGGGTCATGGCTAATTTAAGAACTAGATTCCAATTAGGTTATTTTTAGGGTGAGGTTTAGGGTTAGGGTGATGTTTAGGGCTAGGGTGATGTTTAGAGCTAGGGTTAGTGTTATGGTGCGAGTCAGGGTCAGTGTAAGTTCTAGAGTTAGAATTGGGACTCGAATTAGTCCTAGGTTTAGGGTTAGGGTTTGATTAAGGGTAAGGTTTAGGTTAAGCCTATGACTGAATTTTATTTGAGTTCTAGGGCTAGGGTTAGGGCTAGTTTTCCAATTAGCATTAGGCATAGGGCTAGTGTTAGGCTGAGGTTTAAACTTAGAATTAGGATTAGATTTAGAGTTAGGATTAGATCTAGGTTAGGACTAGGCAAAAGTTAGGGCTAGGATTGGGGCTAAGTTCAGGGATAGGTTTGGGTTATTTTACTGCATAGGTTTAAAACAAGGATAGGACTACAGTGAGATTTAGAGTTAGTCTTAGGGCTAGGGTTAGGGTTAGGTCAAAATTAGTATTAGGATTAGTGCTAGAATTAGTGTTAGGGCTAGGCCTAGTTGTAGGGCTAGGGTTAGGGTTAGGTCAAAATTAGTATTAGGATTAGTGCTAGAATTAGTGTTAGGGCTAGGCCTAGTTGTAGGGCTAGGGTTAGGGTTAGGGTAAGGATTAGGCTAGGTTAAGTGTTAGGATTAGGGCTAGGTTTTGTGTTAGGGTTAGGGCTAGGATTATGGCTAGGGCCAATGTCAGGTCTAGGTTTATGGTTAGGGTTAGTTTTTAGGGTGAGGTTTATGGCTAGTTCTATTGTAAGTGTCAGGTTGAGTGTTAGGGTCAATTTTAGAGATAGGGTTATTATTAAGTTCATGGTAACAGTTATGGTTTGGGTTAGGTTAAGGTTTAGGGTTATGGCTCTAATTAGCGTTAGGGATAGGGCTAAGGTTAGGCTAATGGATATGGTTAGGTTTAGGGTTCACGTTAGGTTTAAGGTAATGGATAAATTTAGGGTTAGTGATAGGATTAGGGTTATCCTAGTGTTAGCATTAGGATTATGGTTGTGGTTAGGGTAATGGATAGGTTTAGAGCTAGGGTTAGGTCTACGTTTATGCTTAAATTAAGGCTAGGATTAGGTTTAGGGTTAGGACAAGTTTTAGTGTTAGGGTTAGGTTTCTGGTAATGATTAGGGATAGGGCCACGGTTAGGGTTAGATTTAAAACAAGGTGTAGGGCTCGGATTAGGGATATACTTTGGGTTAGGTTGAGCTTGGGTTAGGGCTACAGTTAAGGTAAGAACTAGGGTTATGATTAGGGCTGACTTTTAGTGTTAGGTTTTGGGCTATGTCTAGTTTTATGGTTAGGTTTATTTTTAGAGTGATGTTAGAGGTAGGTTTTGTAACAGGGTCAGAATCAGGGTAAAGGTTAGATTTAGGATTAGGATAGGACTGGGAATTAGGGCTAGGTGTTGGGTTAAGTTTTGGTTTAGGTTAAAGTTTAGGGTTAGGGCTGAGGATCGGTTTTGTTTTAGGGCTAGAACTATGTTAGGCTAGTTTTAGGATTAGTGTTAATGTTAGGGCAATTTTAGTGTGAATTTTATGGTTAGGTTTAGGGTTAGATTTAGACTTATGGTTAGATCTAAGGTTAGGTCTTGGGCTAGGGTTAGGGCTAAGGTTAGGGCAAGTGTTTAGGGTTATGGTAAGGGATAGGATTAGAAATAGAATAGGGCTAGGTGAGAGTTGGAGTTAGTCTTAGTG
>NW_027288117.1:0-164192 GCF_047511675.1 Marmota flaviventris | reverse complement strand
GCTAATCCTAAAGTTAGCTCTAACCATAGCCCTTGCCCTAAAACAATATCGAGCCATACCCCTAACACTAACACTTTTCCCTAGACCAAAACCTAACCTTACACCAACACTAAACCTAGCTCTAATTTGAAACCCAACCCTAACCCTAAACCTAACCATGGCCCTTACTCATATCCAAACACTAAACCTAGCTCTAAATATCACCCTAACCTTCAAGCTAACCCTAATACTAGACCTAGCCCTAAACCTTAACCCTAAATCTATCCCTAATTGTAACCCTAGATTTTACAATAGCCATAAACATAACACTAGCCCTAACCCTAATATAAAAGTAGCCCTAATACAAGCCCTAACATGAGCTTTAACCCTAAACCTAACCGTAATTCTGGTCCTAACCCTAGCTCTAACCCTATCCCTTGCCCTAAGCCAAACCCTCACCCTAATGCTAACCATATTCTTATCACTAATCCTTAGCCTAACGAAAACACTAAGTCTATAACTAGTCCTAACCCTAGCCTTCATTCTAGATCTTACCATAATCCAAATCCTAACCTTATCTCTGACCATTATTTTGACCTTAACACTAATCTTAGGTCTAAATCTAAACCTAACCCTAAACCGAAACCTAACACTAGCCCTACTGGTAACCTTATAACTAAACCTAACCCTAATACTTGACCTAAACATAAACCTAATCCTAAATCTAACCATAACTATACCTCTAGACCTAAAGACAAATTAGACATAGCCTTAACAATAACTCTTAACTAACCCAATCACTTACCCTACCTCTAGACTTAATCCTAGTCCTAATTCTGGCTTTAACCCTAACCATTAACCTACCCGAACATTGTCCCTGACACTAACACTAACCCTAGCTCTAAACTTCACCCTAACTCGAAAAATAACCCTAAAACTATACCTAGCCATAGCATTAACCATAAAACTAGTCCTAATCATTACAATAGTTCTTATATTAGCCATAGCCTTAACCTATCACAAAAGCTAGCCCTAATCCAAGCACTACCTTAACTTTAACACAAAACATAACCCTAGCCCTAAACATAACCCTAAGCCTAACCCTAGACCTAATCCTAACCATAACCCTAGCCCTAACCCTAGCTCTAACCCTCTTCATTACGCTAAGGTAACTATAATTCTTATGCTAACCCTAGGCAGAACCCTAAACCTTACACTAGCCTTAACCCTATCCATTAAACTACACTTAAACTGAACCCTAAACCTAACTGTGTCATTACTCGATCTCTAAACATAAGACTAATTAGAGCCCTAAACCTCAACCTTAACCTAACCCAAAACCCAAAATGACACTGACTCTAATAATACCCATACCTCTAAATCTGACCCTAACAAGAAACTTAAACTTTACATTAGACCTAGCCTTAAACCTAACCCTAACCTAACATTAGCCCTAAACTTAACCCTAATTCTCACCCTAGTCCTGAAAGTAGCTATATTCCCACCCATTACCATAAACCTAAACCTAACCCTAAACCTAACACTAACCCTAGGCCTAACCCTAACACTAACCATACCCCTAATCCTAGCCCTAATTTAGCCTTATCTGAACCCCTAACCCTAGCCCTAAGACTAACTCCAACTCTCAAACTAGCCCTATACCTAGTTCTAACCCTATCCCTTACCATCACCATACACATAACTCTAAACGTAGCCCTACAGTAGTCCTATACTTTGCCCTATCTCAAAACCTAGATATAAATCTAACTCTAAATTCAACCCTAACCCTAACACTAAATCTAACCATAACTCTACTCTTATCCCTGATCCTTAACCTAAGCCAAGTCTCACACTTACTTTAGCCCTAACACTAAGACTAATCTTAAAACTAGCGCTAACCATACCACTAGCCCTAAAACAAAACCGAGTCATAGCCCTAATCTTAACCCTAATCCTAAACCAAACCCTAACCCTACACCTAGCCCTAACTCTATCTCTAATAATTGTCTAACCCTAACCTGAAAAATAACCCTGATCTTGACTCTGACCCTAACACAAACCGTGGCTCTAAACATCATCACCGTAAACCTAACCTTAACAATCGACCTAGACCTAACTCTAACTCTTTAACTAGCTGTAATCATAAACCTACTTCATATTTTAGTGGTAGCCTTAACCCTAGCCCTAAACTAACCAAAAACCTAGCCTTAATCCAAGTCCTAAACCTAGCTTTAAACCTAAATTTGAACCGAACACTAACCCAAACACTAGCTTTAATTCTATACATAACCTTAGCCCTAACCTTAGGGATAACCCTATCCATTACCCAAATGATAACTCTAACCCTTCTGATAACCCTAGGCCTAACCCTAACCCTATACATTACACTAAATGAAACCTAAACCCTAAACCTAACACTGTCATTACCCTAAACCTAAATCTAACACTAATTCGAGCCCTGCACCTGAACGCTAACTTAACCAAAACCCTAATAACGAACCTGATTCTAAAAACAACCCTAGATCTAAACCTGACCCTAACCAAAAACCTAACCCTTACACTGGACCAAGCCATAAACCTAAAACTAAAGCTATCCCTAACTGTAACCCTAGACCTGACATTAGCCATAGCCCTAATACTATCCCTAACCCTAAAACAAATCCTAGTACTAATCGTAGCCCAAAACAAAGCCTTAATCATAACCCTAACCCTAACCCTAGTTCTAACCCTAATACTAACAGTTGCATTGCCCTAAACCTAGGTATAACCACATTATTAGCCTAAACTGAACCCTAACTATAACCCTAACCCTAATGTAACCTTTGCCTTATTCTTAGCCCTAGCACTAACCCTAGATCTAAAACTAACTCTAAATCTAACCCTAACTTGATGCCTAATCCTAATCCTAAAACTAACCCTAACCCTAGCCCTAACATAACCCTAGCCATAACTTAGCCTATCCATAATTGTAACCATTACCCTAACCCTAAGACTAATTCTAACTCTCCAATTAACCTTATCACTCGTTCTAACCCTGTCCCTTACCATAACCCTAACCCTAGCCCTAAATCTAGTACTAATCCTTGCCCTATCCTTATCCCTAGCACTAACCTTATGCAAAACATAATCTAAATCTAACCCTAACCCAAAGCTTAAGCCTACCACTAACACTAGCCCAAACCACAATACTAATTATAAAATGAGCCCTAACCCTTGTCCTAGCCCTATAACAAAACCGAGCCATAGCCCTAACCCTAAACACTAACCTAAACCAAGCCCTAACCTTACACCTAGACCTAACCCAAGCCCTAATTTGAATTGGAAGCCAAACCATAAAACTAACACTGAACCTGACACTGACCCAAACACTTCTATCTCTAAACATCAGCCTAAACCTAAACATAAACCTAACACTAAACCTATAACTAAAACCCTAAAACTAGCCCTAATAGTAAACCTAGTACTTACATTAGCTGTAATCCTAAACCTAGCTCTAACATAACCAAAAACATACCCCTATCCAAGCCCTAACCCTAGCTTTAAACCTAACCTAACACTAACACTATCCCTAATTTTAACCATAACTCTAGCCTTAAACTGATCTCTAACTCTATCCATTACCATAACAATAACCATAAACATAATGATAACTCTAGGCATAAACCTAACCCTATACCGAATCCTAACACTTCCATTACCCTAAACCTAACTTGAATCCTAAACCTAACCCTATCATTACCCTAACCCTAATCATAAAACTAATTGAAGCCCAAACTTAAAACTGTAACCTATCCCAAACCCTAAACCATACCTTGACCCTAATAATACCCCAGGCTCTAAACTTGACCATAACCCAACACCTAACCCTTAGCCTAGACGTAGCCATAAACCTAATCCTAAAACTTTCTTTAACCATAATTCTGGTCCTGAAATTAGATCTAGCCATAATCCTAGCCCTAACCCTAAAAACACACATAGCCCTCATTCTAGCCCTAAACCTAGCCTTAATCATAACCCTAACTCTAGCCCTACACCAAACCCTAATTCTAACCTTCACCCTACCTCTAAACCTAGCTATAATGTCATCCTTTACCGTAAATTTAAACCTAACCCTAACCTTAACGCTAGGCTTAAGCTAAATACAAAACCTAGCCTTGATCCTAGCTCTAATTTAGCTCTATCTCTAATCCTATCCTAACCCTAGCCCTAAGACTAACTCTACCTCGTGCCCTATCCTTATCCCTAATTCTATCACTATCCACTACTGTAAACCTAACACTAGCCCTAACACTTTCCCTAAATTTGGTCCCAGCCCTAACCCTAACTCTAAATTTAACCTTAAACTTAACCCTAAGCCCCAAACTAACACTAGCCATAACACTAATGCAAATCATAAAACTAGCCCTAACCCTAATTCTAGCAATTAACCAAAACTTAATAAAGCCCTAACCCTAAATTTTAACTTAAACTAAACACTATCATAACACCTAGACTTAAACCTAGCCCTAATTCGAGTCCTAAGACTCACCTTATAACTAATCCTGACCATGACTCATATCCTAAAAAGAGCCATAGCTATAAATATTACCCTAACCTTAAACCTAACCCTACCACTCAACCTACCCCTACCCCTAACCCTAAAACTAACCCTAACGGTAACCCTAGTTCTTACATTAGCCTTTACCCTAATCCTAGCCCTAATCCTAACACAAAAACTAGCCCTAAACTGAGCCCTAAACATAGCTTTAACTCTAATTCTAACCCTAACCATAGTCCTAAACTTAGATCTAAATCAATCCCTTACCCTATGTGAAACCCTAAAACTAAGAGTAACCCTAGACCTATCCCTAGTTCTTAGACTAACTAAAACCCTAACCCTATTAATAGTCCTAACCCTGGCCTTCATTTTAGCTCTAACACTATCCCAAACCCTAACCCTAACCCTGACCCTTATTCTGACCCTAACATTAAACCTAGGTCTGACCCTAACCCCAACCTTAACCCACAATTTACCATATACTTATCCCTAGACCTAACTCTGAACCTAACTCTCAGCCTAGCCCTAATCATAGCTCAGAACCTAACCCTTATGCTAAACATAACCCTAAATGTAATCCTAGTTCTAACCCTCAACTTAACCCTAACACAAGACCTAATCCTTGGGCTGGGGAATGGCTCAAGAAGTAGTGTGCTTGCCTGGCATGCGTGCGGCCCAGGTTTGATCCTCAGCACCACATACAAACAAAGATGTTGTGCCCGCTGAAAAATTAAAAAATAAATATTAAAAAATTCTCTCTCTCTTTCTGTCTCTCTCTCACTCTCTCTTTTTATAAAAAAGACCTAATCCTAACCATAACCCTAGCCATAACCTTAACTCTACATATATCCATTACCCTAAAAATAACCCTTACCATAATGCTAACCCTAGGCTTAATCATAACCCTATTGCTCTCCCCAAACCTATCAATTACCCTAAACCTACCCTGAACCCTAAACCTAACCCAATCATTACGGTAACCCTAACACTAATGCTAATTTGAGCTCTAAACTAACCTCAAACCTAAACCAAACCCTAACACTGACCGTGACTCTAATAATTCCCTTAGCTGTAAACCTGACTCATACCCTACCTAACAGTTACACTACACCTAGTCATAAACCTATCCCTAAAACTATTCCTAACCTTAACCCTAGACCTGATATTAACACTAGCCTTAATCCTAGCCCTAAACCTAAAACAAATCCTAGCCCTAGACATAGCCTTAACTTTATCCCTAACCCAAACCCTAGGCCTAACCCTAACACTAACCCTAGCCCTAATCTTAGCCCTAATTTTGTCCTATCCCTAATCCTAACCCTAACTCTAGCCCAAAGACTAACTCTAAACCCTAACCCTAAACCCTGTTATAACTCTATCCCTTACTAGAACTCTAATTTTAGTTTTAACCCTTGGTGTAATATTAGCCCAATTCATAGCCCTAGCCATAACCCTGGATCTAACCCAAACAATAAATATAACCCTAACCCTAATCCTAAAAATAAACCTAGAACTAGCGCTAATGCTAATGCTAATCCTAAAACTAGCTCTAACCCTAGCTCTATCCCTAAAACAAAACCGAGACATAGCCATAAGCCTAACCCTTAACCTAAACCAAACCCTAACCCTACACCTAGCCCTAACCATATCCCTAATTCTAGTCTTAAACTTAAACCCAAAACTAACCCTGACCCTGACTCTGACCCTAACACTAACCCTGGCACTAAATATCATCATCACCGTATACCTCAACCTAACACTAGACCTAGCCCTAACTCTAACCCTATAATTAGCACTAATCAAAATCCTACTTTATACATTAGTGGTAGCCTTAACCCTAGCCCTACCTAACCCAAAACATAGCCTTAATCCGAGTCCTAAATCTAGATTTAACCCTAAACTTAAACCTAACCCTAACCGAAAACTAGCCCTAATCATATACATAAACCTAGCACTAACCTTAGGTCTAAACCTATCCATTACCCTAACCCTTAAGCTAACCCTCAGCCTAACCCTAAACCTATCCATTACACGAAAACAAACCTAAACCCTAAAAGTAACCCTGTCATTACCCTAAACCTAAATCTTAAGCTAACCCAAACCATAACCCTGATCCTGAACCTAAAAATAACCCTAGATATAAACCTAAATCTTACCCTATATATAATCCTTACACTGGAACAAGCCATAAACCTAACACTAAATCTAGACCTAATGATAACCCTAGACCTGACATTAGCCCTAGCCCTAATACTATCCCTATCACTAACACAAACCCTAAACCTCATGCTAGCCATAAACCTAGCCTTAATCATAACCCTAACCCTAACTAAGCCCTAAACCTAATACTAACACTTGCCCTAGACCTAAACCTAGCCAAAACCACATCCTTTACCCTAAACGTAACCCTAACTCTTACCCTAACATTTTTCATCACAATTGCCCTATCCTTAGCGCTAGCTTTAACACTAGATCGAAACCTAACTTTAAATCTAACCCTAACTCAATGCTTAAGCCTAAAACTAGCCCTAAACCTGATGCTAATTCTAAACCTAGCCCTAACCCTAGCCCTAACACAAACCTAGCCATAATTTAGCCCTATCCCTAACCCTAACCCTAATCTTAGCCCTAAGAATAACTAACTCTCACATTGGCCCTATCACTCGTTTTATTCCTATCTATTCCCATAAACCTAAACCTATCCCAAATCTTAGTACTTAACCTTGCCCTATCCTTATCCCTAGCACTAACCTTAGGTAAAAACATAATTCTAAATTTAACCCTAAACCGAATTCTAAGTCTAAATCTAAGACTAGCCCTAATCTTAATACTAATCCTAAAAATTTTACTAACCCTAACTCTAGCCCTAAAACCAAACTGAGCCAAAGCTCTAACCCTAACCCTTAACCAAAACCAACCCCTAACCCTACACCCGGCCCTAACCCCAGCCCTAATTCGAGTTCTAAGCCAAACCCTAAAACTAACCCCGACCCTTAATCTGACATAACACTAACTCGAGGTCAAAACATCACCCTAACCCTAACACTTAACCTAAAAGTAAATATAGCCATAAAACACTAAAATTAGCAATAATCATAACCCTAGTACTTACATTAGCCATAACCCTAACCCTACACTAACCTAACCCAAAACCTAGCCCTAATCATAACCATAACCCTAGCCCTAAACTGAATTCTAACTCTATCCGTTACCATAAACATAACCCTAACCCTAATGCTAATTGAAGCCATACATTTAAACATTAACCTGTCCCAAACCCTAAGCCAGAACTTGACCTTAATAATACCCCTAGCTCTAAAACTCATACTAACCCTAAACCTAACCCTTACACTAGACATAACCATAATTCTAACTTAAAACTATATTTAACAAGAATTTTGGACCTGAAATTACCCTAGCACTAATCCTAGCACTAAACCTAAAAAAAACCTAGCCCTCATCATAGCCCTAGACCTACCCTTAATCATAACCCTAACACTAACCACAGCCCTAACCCTAATTCTAACACTCACCCTACCTCTAAACCTAGCTATAAAGCCATCCATTACCCCACACTTTGCCCTAACTCTAAACCTAAACTCTAAACTCTAACTCTAAACTCTAACCCCAGCCTAACCCTAACCATCATTCTAACCCTGAGCCTAACCCTAGGCTTAAACTAAACACTAAACCTAGACTAATTTAGCCCTAGCTCTAACCCTAACCCTAGCCCTATGACTAACTCTTACCGTAGCCCTTTCCCTAGTGCTAAATCTATCCCTTTCCATATCCCTAAGCCTAGCCATAACCCTTATCTTTTCCTTAGTTCTAGCCCTAACCCTAGATCTAACCCTAATTCTAAATTTAACCCTAACCCTAAGCCTAAGCCTAACACTAACAAGAGTGCTAACCCTAACCCTAGGACTAAAACAAAACCGAGTATGAGCCCTAACCCCACACCTTAATATAAAACAAATCCTAACACTACAACTAGACTTAACCCTAACTTTAATTCGAGTCCTACCCCTAACCTTAAAACCTGTGACCCTGACTCATATCCTAACACTCACACTAGCTCTAAACACTGCCCTCACCTTAAACTTAACCCTAATAGTAACCCTAGCCCTAATTCGAATCCTAACTCTAACCCTAAATCTAAGCCTGACCCTCACTATTATCTTAACACAAACCCTAGCTATAAATATCACCATAAACTTAAACGTAAATCAAACACTAAACCTAACACATACTATAACACTAAAACTAACCCTAATGGTAACAGTAGTTCTTACATTAGCCATTGCCCTAACACTAGCCCTAACCCTAACACAAGACCTAAGCATAATACAAGCCCTAAACCTATTTTTAACCCTAACTCTAACCATAACCATAGCCCTAACCCTAACTTTAAACCAATCCCTTACCTAAGCAAAACCATAAAACTAAGGGTAACCCTAGACCTATCCCTAATCTTAGGCTAACCAAAACACTAGCCCTACTAATAGCCCTTACCCTTGCCCTCATTCTAGATCTTACCCTATCCAAAACCCTAACAGTAACCGTGACCCTTTTACTGACACTACCACTAATCCTAGGTCTAATCCTAATCCTAATCCTAACACAAAATATTCCGTAATCCTATCCCTAGACCTAATCCTGAACTTGACTCTCAGCCTAGCCCAAACCATAGCTCAGAACCTAACACTTACACTAAACATAACCCTAAACTAACCCTAGTTCTAACTCCCACCCTAATCCTAATTCAAGACCTAATCCTAACCATAACTCTAGCCCTAACCTTAAATCTAACTGTATCATTACCTTAAACATAATCCTTATCCTAATGATAACCCAAGGCCTAACCCTAAACATATCACTCTCCCCAAAATTATCAATTACCCTAAACCTACCCTGAACCCTAGAACTAATCCAATCATTACCCTAACACTAACCCTAATGCTAATTCGAGCCCTATACCTAAACTCAAACCTAAACCATACCCTAACACTGACACTGACCCTAATAATTCCACTAGCTCTAAACCTCACTCTTACCATATACCTAACACTTACACTAGACCTAGTCATAGAACTAACCCTAAAACTATCCCTAAGCATAACCCTAGACCTGATATTAGTCCTAGCATGATACTAACCCTAACCCTAACACAAACCCTAGCCCTTATCTTAGCCCTAAACATAGCCTTAATTAGAACACTAACCATAATCCTAGACCTAAACCTAACACTATCCCTAGCCCTAATCGTAGATCTAATTTATCCCTTTCCCTAACCTTAACCCTAAACCTAGTCCAAAGACTAACTTTAACTCTCACCTTAGTCCTAAACCTAGTTCTAACCCTACACTTTACTGGAAACCTAATCCTAGCCCAAACCATAGGTCTAACAATAGCCCTAATAATAGCCCTAGCAACAACCCTAGATCTAACCTTAACTCTAAATCTAACCCTAAACCTTAGCCTAAACCTAAACCTAACACTAGCCCTAACCCTAAGGCTAATCCTAAAACTAGCACTAATTTTAGCCCTAAAACAAAACCAAGCCATAGACGTAATCCTAACCCTTAATATAAACTAAGCCCTAAACCTACACTTAGGCGTAACTCTAGCCCTAATTCGAGTTTTAAGCCAAACCCTAAAACTAACCCTGAGCCTGACTCTGACCTTAACACTAACCCTAGCTCTAAACATCACCCTAAACCTATTCCTAAACCTAACAATAGACCTAGCCCTAGCCCTAACCCTAACCCTAAACCTAAAATTAGCCCTAATCACAACCCTGGTACTTACTTTAGCTGTAACCCTAAACCTAGCCTTTACTTAACCCAAAACCTAGCCTTACTCTGAGCACTATCCTTAGATTTACCCCTAAACCTAGACCTATCACTAATTGTAACTATTACCCTAGCCATAACCCTAGATCTAACCCTAACATTAACCCTAAGCCTAACCCTATCCATAATCATAACATTGACCCTAGCTGTACCCCTATCTCTAACCCTATCAATTACCCTAACCATAACCCTAACCCTAAGGCTAAACCTTCGCCTAAATGTAACTGTATGCTTAATCCTAACCCTATCAATTATGCTAAACCTAACCTGAAACCTAAACCTAACACTCTCTTTACCCTAATCCTAACTCTAATGCTAATTTGAGCCCTACTGTTAAGCATTAACCTATCCAAAACAGAAATCGCGACCCTGACCCTAATAATACTCTTAGCTCTAAACCTGACCCTAACACTAAACCTAAACTTTACACTAGATGTAGCCATAAACCTAACCCTAAAACTATTTTAACCATAACACTAGAACTGAAATTAGCCCTAGCCATAATCCTAGCCCTAAATTTAGGCTTAATCCTAACTCAAACCATAACCCGAGCCCAAACCCTAATTCTATTCTTCGTACTAGCCCTAAATCTACCTATAACCTCATCCTGTACCCAAAAGCTAACCATAACCCTAAACCTAACCCTTACCCTCGCCCGAAACCTAGGCCTAACACAAAGTCTAGTGCTAATCCTAGCATTTATTTAATCCTATCCTAACCCTAAATATAGCAATAAGACTAACTCTAATTCTTGCCCTAGACCTAGCCCTAGTTCTATCATTAACCTTAATCCTAATCCTAGATGTAAGCCTAAGTCTAAATATAAACCTAACTCTGAATTTAACTGTAAAAATTAACCTAAACCAAACCCTAACACTACCCCTAACCATAAGGCTAATCCTAAAACTCGCCCTATCCCTAGCCCTAGCCATAAACCAAAACCAAGCCATAGCCCTAATCTTAACACTTAATGTAAATTAAACCCTTAACACTTAATGTAAATTAAGCATACTACTAGCCCAAAAACTAACTCTAAAACTCACCCTGACACTAACACTGATCATAACACTAATCCTAGATCTGAAATTCACCCTAATCTTAAATTAACTCTTAACACTATATCTAGCCTTATCCTAACCCTAAAACTAGCCTTAATCATAACCCTAGTTCATACATTAGTCATTGTCCTAACCATAGCCCTAACCCTAACACAAATTCTACCCCTAAACTGAGCCCTAACCCTAGCTTTAAACCTAATACTAACCCTAATCCAAACCCTAACCCTAACACTATCCCTAAGCCTAACTCTAACCCTATTCCTTACACTAAGCTAAACCCTAACCCAAATGCTAACCCTAGTTCTAATCCTAATCCTTAGCCTAATTTAAACTCTAACCATAATACTAGTCTTAACCCTAGCACTCATTCTACCTCTAAACCTGACCCTGACCTTCATCTGAACTTAACAGTAAACCTAGGTCTAAACCTGAGCCTAACCCTAAATGAAATCCTAACACTAGCCGTACTTGTAACTCTTTACCTATACCTAAGCCTAACACTAGACCAAGACCCAAAGCTAATCCTAAATATTAGTATAACTCTAGCCCAAGACCTAAACAAAAACCAAGCACTAGCCCTAACAATTACCCTTAACCTAAACCGAACACTTACCCTACCCCTAGACCTAAACCTAGTCCTAATTCTGGATCTAATTTTAACCCTAACCCTATCCCCAAAACTGACCCTGATTCTAACACTGAACCTAACTTTAAACCTGACACTAAACCAAAACCTAGACATAACACTAGACCGAGCTATAATCCTAAACCTAAAACTAGCCCTAAACATAACCCTAGTTTTTACATTATGCATTGTCCCAAACCTAACACAAAATCTAACACAAAACCTAGCCCTAATCCTAGGCCTAAACTTATCTCTAAACATAACCCTCAGCTTAACACTAGCCCTAAACCTAGCCCAATCCTAAGTCTCATCTTAGATCTAACCCTAGCTCAAAGACTAACCTTTAAAATAAACATAAACCTACCTCTATCCTAAAGCCTAACCCTAACCCTAAACCTAATCCTAATATTAAACCTAGTCTGAACTTTAGCTCTTACCATATCCATTACCCTAACCCTAACTATAACGCTAATTAAACCCCATCTCTAACACTAAACCTAACTCTAACAATAAATGTAAACCTAGACCCAAACCTAAACCTAACCCTCACCCTAGCCCTAAACCTAGCTCAAACACTAACTCTAACCTTAACCTAACCATAACCCTAGCCCTAAATCTAACACTTGCCCTAACCCTAAAACTTACCCCAAATCACACTCTAGAAATATCCCTAAACCTAGGCGTAATCCTAGACTTAATCCAAACCAAATTCTAGCCCTAACCCTAGATATAAAACTATCCATTATACTAAATATAACCCTAACCCTAATGCTAACCCTAACCAGATCGCTAAACCTAACCCATCCATTATCCTAAACCTAACTGAAACCTAAACTAAACCATATCCATTATGCTAACCCTACCCTATCCATATTGCTAATTTGATGCCTAACCCTAAACCCTTAGCTAAACCAAATGCTAATCCTGAACCTGGCCCTGACCCTAATAATAGTCCTATCCCTAAAGCTGACCTTTAACCTAAACCTAACTCTTACACTAGACCTAGCCATAACCTAACCCTAAAACTATCCTTATCATTAACCCAGCACCTGATATTAGCCCTACACCTGGTCTTAGCCATAACCCTAACAGAAAACCTAGCCCATAACTAAGCACTAAACATAGCCTTAATCCTAAACTGAACCATAACCCTAGCCCTAATCCTAATTCTAACCATCACCCTAGCCCTAAATCTAGCTATAACCCCACCCATTTCACTAATCTTAACCTTAACACCAATGCTAACCCTACCTCTAGCACAATGATTTGGCCTAACTCCAACACTAACCCCAGCCTTAATACTAGCCCTAATTTAGCCCTAAACCTACCACTAACCCTTAGCCATAACCCTAGATCTAACCCTAACTATAAATGTAACCCTAACACAAACCCTAAACCTCAACCTAACACTAATCCTAACCCTAGCTAACACTAATCCAAACCCTGATGCTAATCCATAATCTAGCCTTAAATGTAGACCTAGACCTAATACAAAATCAACCTATATTCCTAACCCTTAACCTAAACCAAATCCTAACCATACACCTAGTACTATCTTTAGCCATAATTCGAATTCTAAACCTAACCCTAAAACTAACACTGACTCTGACAGTTACCCTAACAATAACCCTTGCTCTAAACATAACCCTAACCCTAAACCTAATCTTAACAGTAGACCTAGACCTAACCCTAACCCTAACCCTAAAACTAGCACTAATTGCAACACTAGTTCATACATTATCCATAGCCCTAAACCTAGCCCTAACCAAACCTGAAACCAAGCACTAATTCGTGCCTTAACCCTTGCTTTTACCCTAACCCTAACCCTAACCCTAACCCAGAACCAGCCCTAAACCTTACCCTAACACTAGACAGAATTCCAAACATTATCCTATCCCTATCACTAGCTCTAACCCTATCCATTACCCTAACAATAACCATAACTCTAATGATAACCCTAGGCCTAACCCTATACTTATCCCTAACCATAACGTATTTCATTAACCTAAACCTAACCTGAACCCTAAACCTAACCCTATCATTACCCTAACCCTAACCCTAATGCTAATTCAAGCCCTAACCCTAAACCTTAACCTAACCCAAACCCTAACTCTGACCCTTCACATGATAATATACCTAGCTCTAACCTTGACTCTACCCCTAAACCTAACCTTTATACTAGATTTGCCCTAGCAGTAATTCTAGCCCTAAACTTAAAACAAAACAAATCCATAACCCTAACCCTAACCCTAGCCCTAATCCTATCCATAAAAAATTTAGCTCTAACCCTATCAACTACTATAAACATAACCCTAATTATAATGCTAACCCTAGGCCTAAATCTAACCCTATCTCTAACCATAACCCTATCTATTATGTTAAATCTAAGCTCAACCCTAAACCAAACCCTATCATTACCTTAACCCAAAACCTATGCTAATTTGAGCCCTAACCCTAAACGCTAACCTAAACAAAACCCTAGACCTGACGCTGACCATAATAATATGCCTAGCTCTAAACTTGATTCTTTCCCTAAACCTAACATTTACACTAAACATAGCCATAAACCTAACCCTAAAACTATCCCTAAGCATAAACCTAGATCTGATATTCACCCTAACACAAATCCTAGTCCTCATCCTAGCCCTAAACCTAGCCTTAATCATAACTCTAATGAAACCCTAGCCCTAACCCTAATTCTAACATTCACCCTAGCCTTATCCCTAGCTCTAACCCCATCGCTTACAATAAACCTAACCGTAAGCCTAAAACTAATCCTAGGCCTAAACATAACCATAAACCTAGCCCTATTCCTAGCCCTAATTAAGCCCTATACCTAACCAAACACTAAGCTTAGCCATAAGACTCTCACTCTCACCCTAGCCCTATACCTAGTTCTAAACCTATCCCTTATCTTAAACCGAGTCCTAGCCATAAACCAAGACCTAACAGTAGCCCTATCCTTAGCACTAGACCTAACCCTAGATTTAATCCTAAATAAAAATCTAACTTTAAACATAAGCCTAAACCTAAACCTAACACTAGCCCTAAACCTAATGCTAAGCCTAAAACTAGCCTCAACCATAGCCCTAGTCTTAAAACAAAACCAAGCCATATCCCTAACTTAAAACTTAACCTAAATCAAAACCTAATCCAACACCTAGCCCTAACCCTAGCCCTAATTCGAGTGCAAACCCTAACCCTAAAACTACTCTGACCTTGAATTTCACCCTAACACTAACTCTAGCTCTAAACATCACCCTAATGGTATACATAATCCTATCACTAGACCTAGTCCTAACCCTAATCCTATAACTAGCCCAAATCGAAACCCTAGTTCATACATTGGCCATAACTCTAAACCTAGCCCTAAATCTAACAAAAACCTAGACTTAATGAAAGACATAACCCTAGCTTCAACCCTAAACTTAAACCTAACACTAACCCTAACCTTAACCCTAAACATATCCGTAACCCTAACTCTAATCCTATCCCTTAACCTAAGCTAATCCTAACACTAATGCTAATGCTAGGCCTAACTTTAATCCTTAGCCTAACCCAAACCCTAACCCTATTACTAGTGCTATCCCTAGCCATAATTCTAGCTCTAACCATAATTCAAAACTGACAATTATTATGACCCTAATGGTAAATTTAGGTCTATACCTGACCCTAACCCTATACTGAACCCTAAAACTAGCACTAGAAATAAACCTATTCCTAAACCTAACCCAAACACTAGCTCTAGACATAAACCTAATCCTAAATCTAACCATATTTCTAGCCCTAGACCTAAACAAAAACCTAGCCCTAATCCTAATGATCAAACTTAACCTAATACAAA
The DNA here is from genome assembly GCF_047511675.1 of Marmota flaviventris. Taxonomy (NCBI): domain Eukaryota; kingdom Metazoa; phylum Chordata; class Mammalia; order Rodentia; family Sciuridae; genus Marmota; species Marmota flaviventris. The sequence goes on along the minus strand of NW_027288117.1, from coordinate 148,297 downwards.
CACTAACCCTATACCTAGACCTAACTCTAGTGATAATTTAGGGATGAACCCTAACCCTAACTCTACCCTGAACACTGGCCATGACCCAAACACTAACCCTAGTTCTAAACATCACGTTAACACTAACCCTTAGCCTAAACTTGACCTAGCCACAACACCCAAATAGTAGCCATAATCATAATCCTGGGTCATACATTAGTTGTAGGCCTAACACTAGCCCCAACCTAACCCCAAACCTGGCCCTAATCTGAGCACTAACACTTATTTTTACCCCTAACCCTAAAACTAGCCCTAACCCATCCCTATCTCTAGCTCCAATCCTAGCTCTTACCTTATCCATTACCTTAAGCTAAACCCTAAACAAAATGCTAACTCCAGTCCTAACACTAATCCAGAGCCTAACCCAAATCCTAACCCTATTACTAGTCCTAAATCTAAACTTCGTTCTAGCTCTAAAACTAACCCAAACCCAAACCCCAACCCTGACACTTATTCTGACCCTAACAAGAACCGTAGGTCTAAACCTGATCCTAACCCGAAACTGAACACTAATCATATACTTAAACCTAAATGGGTAATCCTATAAACCTAACACTAGACTTATACCTAAACCTAATCCTAAATGTAACCATATCTCTAGCCCTAGACCTGAACAACAACCTAGCCCTAGCCCTAACAATAACTCTTAACCTAAACCAAACACTAACCCTACCCCTAGACCTAACCCTAGTCCTATTTCTGGCACTAAAACCAACACTAACTCTAACCTGAACACTGACCCTGACCCTAACATAATCCTAGCTCCAAAGCACACCCTAACCCCAAAGCTTAATCCTAACACTAGACGAAGCCATAAACCTAACTCTAAAACTATCCCTAATCATTACCCTAGCTCTTACATTACCTATGGTCCTAACCCTAGGCCTAAACTAACACAAAACCTAGCCCTAATCCTAGGCCTGAACATAGCCCTAAGTGTAAACCTAAACCTAAACCTAGCCTTAACCCTAACCCTAAGCCTCGTTTAGACCTAACCCTAGCTCACAGCTTAACATTTACCCTTAACATAACCCTAGCCCTATTCCAAACCCTAACCTAACACAAGCACTAATCCTAAACTTAACCATAGTTCTAACTATATCTCTAATTATATCCACTATCCTAACCCTAGCCCTAAACCTAGCTCTAATTCTACCCATTACCCTAACCATAATCCTAACTCTAATGCTAGCCCTAGGTTTAACCCTAACCCTATCACAATCCTAAACCTATCTATTACCCTAAACTAACCTGAACCCTAATCCTAAGCCTATTCATTACCCTAACCCTAACTCTAACCATAATGCTAATTTGAGCCCTAAACCTAAATCTAAACTTAAACAACACCTTAATTCATACAATGACCCTAACAATACACATATCTGTAAACTTGACCCTTACCCTAAATTTAACCCTTACACTAGACCTAACCATAAACATAACCTGAAACCTATCCCTAACTCCAACCCTAGACCTGACATTAGCCCTAGCCCTAATCCTAGCCCTAACCCTAATATGAACACTAGCTCTCACAATTGCCCCAAACAAGCCATAATCATAACCTAACCCAAATTCTACCCCTTTCCCTAGACCTAAACCTAGTTATAACCCCATTGCTTACCCTAAACCAAACCCAAACCCTAAACCTAGCCCTTAACCCTAGCCCTAATTCTAACCTTACCTTTTACCATATCCTTATTCCTAGCCCTGAGTCATAACCATACACCTAACCCTAGATCTAAACCTAACTCTAAATCTAACCCTAATTCTACACCTAAACCTAACCATAATACTAGCCCTAACCCTAAAGCTAATCCTAAAAATAGCCCTAACCATAGGGTTATCCCTAGATCAAAACTGAGCCATAACACTAACCCAAAACTTTTACCTCAACCAAACTCTAACCTTACATCTAGCCCTAAGCCAAGCCCTAATCTGAGTCCTAATATTAACCCAAAAACTACCCCTGAACCTGTCTCTGACATTAACAATAACCCTACCTCTAAACATCAGCCTAAACCTAAACCTTAACCTAAAACTAGACCTGGTCCTAATCCTAATTTAATCATAACACTAGATCATACATTAGATGTAACCTTAAACCTAATGCTAAACAAAACCTACCGAAATCTGAGACCTAAACCTAGCTTTTACACTAACCCTAAACCTAACACTAGCCCTAACCCTAACCTGAACCCTAGTTCTAACCCTAGCTCTATTCTTAACCTTTACTCTAGCCAAACCCCAACACTAATGCTAACCCTAGTCCTAAAATTAATCCTTAGTCTAACCCAAAACCTAACCATATTACTAGTCCTAAACCTAGCCCTCATTCCTGTTATAACCACAACCCAAATTCTAACCCTAACCCTGACCCTTATTCTGACCCTGAACCTAAACCAAATCCTAACACTAGCCCTACCCATAACCCTATATCTAAACCTAACACTAACACTAGCCCTAGATTAAACCTAATCTTAAATCTAGCCATATATTTAAGAAGACCTAAAAAAAGCTAGCACTAGCTTTAATGATAACCCTTAACCTAAGCCAAACACTAACCTTACCTCTATTACTAACCAATCCTAATTATAGCTCTAGCCCTAACCCTAACCCTAATCCAAACACAGACCCTGACACCCTAGCTATGAAACTGACTCTAACCGAAACCTAAATGTAAACCTAACACTAGACTTTAAACATAACCCTTACATTACCATAGCACTAAAACTAGCTCTAAACCTAACACAAAACCTAACCCTAATCCTAGGCCTAAATCTAGCCCAAAGCATAACCCTAACCCTTACCTTAACCCTAACCCTCACGTTATCCTCACCCTAGATAAAACCCAAAACTGAACCCTAAAATTAACCCTAGCCCTATCCCTAAACCTAACCCTTATCCTAGCCTTAATCATAACGTTAACACTAGCCCTAATGCTATCTCTAAAATTAACCATTACCTGAAACTGAAACTTAACCCTAATGATAACCCTAGCTCTAATTCTAATGTAATCCTAATCCTAGACCTAACCCTAAACCTAACTCTCATGGTAGCCTTAACCCTAGATAAAACACTAACCCTTACTCTAACACTAACCCTAAACCTAAAACTACCCCTAACCCTAACCCGACATCTAACCCTATTCATTAACCTAACCCTAAAAATAACCTTAGCACTAACCCTAACACTAACCCTAGCCTTAAACAAAAATCTAACGTTATACATAGTCCTAAACCTAACCCTCACCCTAGCTCTAACCCTAGATCAAAACCTAACCTGTTCCCAAAACCTAACAGAAACCCTAACCCTAGCCCTAGTCCTAACCATAACCTTAACTCTAGCCCTAATCCTATCCAAAGTCTTAGCCCTAACCCTAGCTCTAATGCTATTCATTAATCTAACAATAACCCTAACCCAAATAATAATCCTAGACCTAACCCTAACCGTATCAGTAACCCTAACCCAACCAATTACCCTAATTTAACCTGAATCCTAAACGTAAACCTATCCATTAACCTAACCCTAATTCTAAATCTAAAACTAATTTGAGTTCTCACACTAATAATTAACCTAACACAAACTCGAAACATGACTCTGACCCTAAAAATACACCTTAACCTAAAACTAATATTAGACTTAGCCATGAATATAACCATATAACTATTTCTAGCCATAACCCTAAACCTGACATTATCCTTATCCCTAAAACTTGCCCTAAACCTAACACAAACCCTAGCCCTAATCCTAACCCCAAATCTAGCCTTAATCCTAACACAAACCAAACCCTAGGCCTAAACCTAATTCTAATCATCGCCCTAGCCCTAAACCTAACTATAACCCAATGCCTTCACGTAAACCGTTCCCTAAAGCTAATCCTAAACATAGCACTAATTCTAGGCCTAAACCAAACATCAATCCTAGACATAATCCTAGCCCTCATTTAGCCCTAAACTTAACCCTAACCCTAGCCTTAAGACAAACTCTATCGCCCAGGATCTATACGTAGTTCTAATCCTATCCATTACCATAACCCAAACACTATACCTAACCTTAGCCTTAACTAGCCATAGCCATAACCCTAGAATTAACCATAACTCTAAATGTACACCTAAACCTAAACTCACCCTATCACTAGAAATAACACTAACATTAATCATAAAACAACATTTAACTTTAGCCTTAGCCCTAAAACATAATGAGCCATAACACTAAACCTAACCCTTAACCTAAACCAAATCCAAACCCTACATCTAGCCCTAAGCCTACCCCAAATTCGAGTCCTATCCCCAACCCTAAAACTAACCCTGGCCCTAACTCTGAACCTAAGAGTAACCCTAGCTCAAAACATCACCCTGAACTTAACCTAACCATAAAAATAGACTTAGCCCTAAATGTAATCCTAAAATTAGCCTGAATCATAACCCTAGATCTTACATTAGCTGTATCCATAACACTAACCCCAATGTAACCCAAAATCGAGCCCTAATGCATGCCCCAACCCTACCTTTATAAACCTAAATATAAACCTAACTATAAACCTAAACCAACTCCTAACCCTTACCCTAAAACTAACCCTAGATGTAATCCTTGCACTAACCCTAAACCTAACACTAACCCTAACACTAACACTAACCATAACCCTAGCCTTAACCCTAGTTCAAACCTATCCATTACTCTAAACCTAACCCTAACCCTAACCCTAATCCTAACCCTAATGCTAACCCTCGGCCTAACCTTAACACATTCATTAACTCTAACCTATCCATTACCCTAAACATAACCCTAATCCTAAACCTAATCAAACACTAAACATAGACGTAATACTAACCCTGAAACTAGTCCTAAATGTAACCCTAGTTCTTACATTAGCAGTAGCCCTAAAGCTAACACAAAACCTAGCCTAACCCTAATCCAAGCTCTAACCCTAGCTTTAACCCTAACCCTATACCTAACCCTAGCCCTAACCTAACCCTAAACATAGCCAAAACACTAGCCCTAACACTATCCCTTACCCTAAGCCAAACTCTAACTCTAAAGCTACCCTTGTCCTAAACCTACTTCTTAGCCTAACCTTAAACCAAACTATATTACTAGTCCTAACCCTAATCCTCAATCTAGCTCTATCACTATCCCATACCCTAACCTTAACCCTGACCCTTATTCTGACCCTAACACTAACCATAGGTCTAAACCTGACCCCAAACCCAAACCGACCCCTAACATTGGCACTACCTGTAACCCTATAACTAAACCTTACCCTAACACTAGACCTAAACCTACACTTAATCCTTTATCTAGTGATAAGTCTAGGCCTAGCCCTAATCAAAAACTGAATCCTACCCCTAACACTAACCCTTAACCTAACTCAAACACTAACCCTAACCCTAGACCAAACCGTAGTCCTAATGCTGGCCCTAACAATAAACCTAACCCTAAACCGAACACTGACCATTACCCTAACAAAAACCCTAGCTCTAAACCTTATCCTAACAAAAAACATAAACCTAACAATAGACCTAGCCATATCACTAACCCTGAAACTAGCCATCAAAATAGGCAAAAACCTACCTCTAAATCTATCTATTACTCTACACTAATGGTAACCCTAGCCCTAACCCTCACACTGACTCTAACTCTAATCCTCATCCTAGTCCAAAAACTAGCTCAATCCCTAACCCTTATACTTAACCTAAACCTAATACTAACCCATGGCCTAAACCTAAACCTAACCTTACCCCTAGCCATAATCCTAAACATAACCCTAGCCCTAACCCTAGCTCTAACCCTACATATTACCTAACTCTAACCATAAACTTAATGATAACCCTAGCCCTAACCCTAGCTCTAATCCTACCTATGGCCCTAACTCTAACCCTAACCCTGATGATAACCCTAGCTCTTACCTTAAATCTACCCTAACCCTAAACCTAGACATAATCGTAAACCAAACCCTTGCCATAGAGCTAACCCTTGCTCAAACCCTAAACATTACCCTACACCTAAAACTAAACCTATCCCTAATTCTGACCTTAAGCCTAAACCTAACCCTAACCCTAACCCTAACACAAAATCAAACCCTATCCAATACCCTAAACCTAATGATAACCCTAGCACTAACCTTAACACTAAACTTGACTCTAACTCTATCTATAACCTAGACCTAACCCTAAACCAAACATTTACCCTAGCGCTAACCCTAGCTCAAACTCTAAACCGTATACTAAACTTGAACCTAACCCTAACCCTAGGCCTAATCCTAACTCTAGCCCTAATACAAACCATAACCCTAGCCCTAACCCTATCCATTATCCTAAGTATAACCATAACCCAAAGGTTAACCCTTAACCCTAACCCTTTTGCTATCTTTAACTCTATCAATTACCCTACACCTAACATGAAAATTAAACCCAAACCTATCATTACCTAACCAAACCCTAATGGTAATTCAAGCTCTAATCCTAAACCCTAACCTAAACCAAACCTGAAACCAAATTCTAACCCTAATAATACCCCTAGCTCTAAACCTGACCCTTACCCTAAACCAAACCCTTACACTAGACCTAGCCATAAATCTAACCCTCATTATATCCCTAACATAAGCCTAGACATGACACTAGTCCTACCCCTAATTTTTGCTATAACCCTAAAACAAACCCTAGCCCCCATCCTGCCCTAAACCTAGCCTTATTAATAAACCAAACCATAACCCTAGCCCTATCCAAATTTCTAACTTTCAACCTTGCCCTAAAACTAACTCTAACTCCATCCTTTCCCCTAAAACTAACTCTATTGCTAAACGTAACCCTAATCCTAAAACTAGGCCTAACACTAACAAAAATGCTTGACCTAGTCCTAGCCCTAATTAAGCCCTAAACCTAACCTAACCCTAGCCCTAAGACTATCTCTAACTCTCGCCCTACTCCTATTTTTATCTCTAACACTATCCATTACCATGCTCCTATGACTTGCCTTTACATTAGCCCTAACCCTAGCTCTGGACCTAATCCTATATCTAACCCTAACTCTAAATCTAACCCTAACCCTAAGTTAAATCTCTCACTAACACAAGCAATAACACTAATGCTAATCCTAAAACTAGCCCTAACCTAGCACTACAAAACAACCAAGCCATAGCCTTAACCTTAACCTTTAACATGAACCAAAACCTAAGCCTACACCTAGCCCTAAACCTAGCTCTAATTCGAGTCCTATCCCTAACTCTAAAACAAACCCAGACTCTGAACCTGACCCTTACACTAACCCTAGTTCTAAACATCACTCAAAACCTAAACCTAAACATAACCCTAGACCTAGCCCTAACCCTAACCCTAAATCTAGTCTTAATCATAACTTTAATTCTTACATTACCCATAGCCCTATCCCTAGGTCTAAACCTAACACTAAACATAGAGCAAATTTTAGCCTAAACTTAGCCCTAAGAATAACTCTACTCCTAATATTAGCCCTATATCTAACCCTAGCCTTCGCCTTAGTCCTAAGAAAGCTCAAAGCCTAACTCTTACCCTAAACATAAACGTAGACCTGTCCCTAACACTCCCCTAACACTAGCCCAAATCCTAAACTTAACTTATTCCTAAACCTAGCTCTAAACCTACCCATTAACCTAACCCTAAATCTAACCTTATTGGTAATTCTTGCCCAAAACTAATGTTAACCCTAACCCTAACTGGAAATCTAACCATAGACATAACCCCCTTAAAAACACTCAGCATAGCCCTAACTCTAGATCAAATCATAAACGTAACCATAAACCTAAACATAACCATAGATCTAATCCTAAGCCTATCACTAATTCTAACTCTAAAGCAAAATCTAAACCTAACCTAACCCTATCCGTTACCTTAACACAAACCCTAACATTAATGATAACCCTAGCCCTAACACTAACCCTAACTCTGAACCTACCAAAATCCTATCCCTTGTCCTAACCCTAAACCTAGCCCTAACCCTAGCTCAAAACCTACCTTTATTCTAAACATAACCCTAAACTTAACCCTAACCCTAGTTCTAACACTAACTCTAACCCTAACTCAAGACATATACCTAACCATAACTCTAGTTCTAATCTAAGATCTAAACCTATCAATTACCCTAACCATAACTCTTACTCTAATGCTAACCCTAAGCCTAACCCTAGCCCTTTCACTAAAGCTAACTGTATCAATTACCCTAAACCAAACCTGAACCTTTAAACAAACCCTAACTATACCCTAACCCTAACGTTAATGCTAATTTGAGCCATAAACCTAAATCCTTACCTAAGCCAAAATCTAATCCTAATAATTCCTTGAGCTCTAAACCTGACCCTTATCCTAAACCTAACCCTTACACTAGACGTAGACATAAGTCTAACCCTAAAACTAACTTTAACCATAACCCTAGATCTGATATTAGTCATAGCACTAATCCTAGCCCTGAATCTAAAACAAACACTAGCCCCACCCTAGCCCTAAATCTAGCCTTAATTATAACCCTAAACTTAACCGTAACCCTAACGCTAACTCTAACTCTCACTCTACGTCTAAACCTAGATATAGTGCTATTCTTTATCCTAAACTTAAACCTAACCCTATCCCTATTGCTGGACCTAAGCTGAACACTAACCCTAGCCATAATTCTAGCCTTAATTTAACCCTATCCTAAATCATAACTCTAATTTTAGCCCTATCACTAACTCTAACACTCACAAAAGCCCTATTCCTAGTACTAAACCTATCTCTTACCATAACTCTAACCCTGGCCCTAACTCTTGCCCTATCATTAATCCTAGTCCAATCCTTGATCTAAACCTAACTCTAAATGTAACCCTAACCCTAACACTAATACTAGCCCTAACCCCAATACTAATTGAAAAAATAGCCCTAACCCTAGGACTAAACAAAACCGAGCAATGGACCTAAACCTAAACCTTAACTTAAACCAAACCCTAAACTACTACCAGAACTAATCCTCACCCTAATTGAGTCCTAAACCTAACCTTAAAACTAACCCTGACCCTGACTCATATCCTAACACCCTAGCTCTCAACACGACACTAACCTTAAACCGAAACCTAACAGTAAACCTTGCCCTAATTTGAGTCCTAACTCAAACCCTAAAACTAACCCTGACTCTGACTCCTATCCTAAAAATAACTCTAGCTCTAAATATAACCCTGACCTTAAATCTAACACTAACACTAGAACTACCCCAACCCTAACCCTAAAGCTAACCCTAATTCTAACCCTTGTTCTTACATTACCTGTTGCCCTAACCCTAGCCCTTACACTAACACAAAAACCAGCCCTAATCCAAGACCTACACCTAGTTTTAGCCCTAACCCTATCCCTAACATTACCCCTACCCCTAACACTAGCTCTAACCCTATCCCTAACCCTAAGCAAAACCCTAACCCTAATGGTAACCCTAGACCTATCCCTAATCCTCAGCCTAATCAAAACTCTCACAATATTAATATTTCTAACATAATATGTAGAGTGAATTCTAGGCCTAAATCTAGTCGTAAGCATAAACTTAACCCTCACCATAGCCCTAACCCTAACCCTAAACCTAACCCTAGCCTTAGTCTTAAAATTTACTCAAAGCCTAACCCTTAGCATAAATATAAACTTAGACCTATAATTTACTCTAAACACTAAACCTACTCCTTACCTAAACATACAACTCACTGTATTGATAACCCTAGACTTAACCCTAACCATAACCCGAACCCTAACCAGAAAACTAACAATAGACCTAACCCTAAAACTAACACTCGCCATAGCCCTATCCCTAGTTCAAAACCTAATCCGTACCATAAACCTAAACATAACCGTAGCCTTAACATTAACCCTAAAAATAATCTAACCCTAAACCTAAACCTAAACCTACATATGACCATATCTATTACCCTAACCCTTATCTTAACCCTAATGTAACCCTAGCCCTAACCTTAACCCTAATCCTAAATCTACAGTAATCCTGTCCCTTGATCTAAGGCTGAACCTAATACTCAACCTAAACCTATCACTAAAACTAGCTCAAAACCTAGCCCTTACCCTAAACATAACCCTAGCCCAAACCCTAACCCCAATCCTAGCCCTAGTCCTAACCGTAACCATAGCCCAAACTCTAGCTCTAACTCTATCCATTACCCTAAATATAAGCCTAAACCTAATGCTAAACCTAACATAACCCTAACCCTAAACTTAACCCTAACTGTAACTCTATCCCTAGCACTGATTTCAACCTGAAGCCTTAACCTAGACCTAACAGTTACTCAATCCCTGACCATTACCCTTAACCTAACCTTAAGAAAATGATAAGTCTAACCTAACCATAACCCTAGCCCTAATCCTAATCTTAAAACTAGACTTAACCTTAGCTCTAAACCCACCAATTACCCTAACCCTATCCATTAACATCATGATAATTTTAGCCCTAAACCTAAACCTACTCTAACCCTAACTGTAAACCTAACTCTTGACTTAACCATAAACCTAACAATTGCAGCAGTCTTAACCCTAGCTCAAACTCTAACAATTATGCTAAACTTAACACTAAGCTTAGTCCTAAACCTAAACCTAAACCTAACCCTAACCCGGTATCTAAACCTGTCCATTACCTTAACCATACTGATAACCCTAATCCTAACCCTAGACCTAATACCAAACCTAACCCTATCCATAGAACTTACCTTAGCTCAAACCTTAACAAATACCCTAAACCTAACCCTAGCCTTAACCCTAACCCTAACTCTAGCCCTAATCTTAAACCTAACCCTAGCCCTAAGCCTAGCTCTAACCCTATCCGTTACCCTAATGCTAACCATAAACCTAATGCTAACCCTAGGCCTAACCCTTACCCTATCCATTCCTCTAAACCAAACCTAAGCCCTAAACCTAACTTGAAGCCAAAACTTACCCTTATCCATTACCCTAACCCTAACTCAAACCTAATGCTAATTTGAGCCATAACCCTAAACCTCAACCTAACCCAAACCCAAACCTGACTCTGACTATAACAATACCCCTAGATCTCAACTTGAACCTCACCCTAAACCTAACTCTGACAGTAGACCTAGCCATAAATCTTACCCGAAAACTATCCCTAACCATAACCCTAGACCTGATATAAGCCCTAGCCCCAATTCTAGCCATAACTCTGACACAAACGCTGGCCCTCAACCTAGCCCTATGCCTAGCCTTGATGCTAACCCGAACCCTAACTCTAGCCATATCCCTAATTTTATCTCTTGCCCTAGTTCTGAACCTTGCTGTAACCCCATCCCTTCCCAAAATGTAAACCTAACTCTAACTCTATTTTTAACCCTTACACTAATTCTAGACCTGATCCTAGCCCTAATTTAGCCCTAACCCTACAACTAGCACTAAGAATAACTCTAACTCTCACCCTAGCCCTATACCTAGATCTAACCCTATTCCTTACCCTAGCCCTAACACTAGCCCTAGCCCTAACACTAGAACTAACCATAACTCTTAGTCCAACCCTAACCCTAAGCCTAAACCTCACACTAACACCAGCCCCTACACTAACACTAATCCTAAAACTAGCCTTAATCTAGTTCAAGCCCTAAAACAAAGCCAAGCCATATCCCTAACCCTAACCCTTAACTTAAACCAAAACCTAAGCCTACACCTAGACCTAACCTTAGCCTAATTCCAGTCCTAACCTAACCCTAAAACTAACCTTGAGCCTGAATCTGACCTTATACTAATCCTAGCTCTAACATCACCCTAAAAGTATACATAACCTTAAAACTAGAACTAGCCCTAACCATGGCACTAAAAGTAGCCCTAATCATAACTTTAGTTCTTACATTAGTCGAAGCCCTAATCTGAGCCCTAACCTAACCCCAAACCTATCCCTAAACTGAAACCTACACCTCGTTTTAACCCTAAACCGAATCCTAGCCCTCACCATAACCCTAAAACTAACCGTTGCCCTAAAACTGGCCCTAACTGTAAACCTAACTCTAGACTTAATCCTAAACATAATCCTAGCCCTAACTCTACCTCTAAACCTATCCATTACCCTAAACATAACCCTAAACCTAATGCTAACCCTAGACCTAAAGTTAACCCTAATCCTAAACCTAGACCTGACTCTAACCCTAACCGTCGCCCTAGCCCTAACCATAGCTCAATCCCTAACACTTACCCTAAACCTAACCCTAATACTAACCCCAGGCCTAACCCTAACCATAACCCTAGCCCTAATCCTAACCATATCCCTAAACCTAAACCTATCCATTAACTTAAACATAAGCCTAACCCAAACATAGCTCTAAATATAGTTCTAACACCACCCATTACCCTAACATTAACTATAAACCTCATGATAACACTAGCTCTAACCCTAAACCTAATCTAACCCTAACTGTAAACTTAACCCTCGTCCTAACCCTAAACCTACACTAACCCTAACTGTAAACCTAACCCTAGACCGAACCATAAATGTAACTCTTGCCATAGTCCTAATCCTAGCTCAAACCCTAACAGTTACACAAAACCTAACACTAACCCTAGTCCTAAACCTAAATCTAACCCTATCCATTTAGGCCTAACCCTAAAGCTATTGCTAACACTAACCTTATTCTTACCTAAACCTAACCTGAACACTAAACCTAACCCTATCACTTACTCTAACTCTAACCCAAGTGCTAATTCGAACCCTAAAACTGAACCAAAACCTAACCCAAACTCTGAGCAAGACACTGACTCTAACAACACACCTAGCTCTAAACCTGACACTTACCCTAAACATAACCTTTAAACTAGACCTAGCCATAAAACTAACTCTAACAGTATCCCTAACCATAACCCTAGACCTGACATTAGCACTGTACCTAATTCTTGCCTTAAACCTAACACAAACCTGAGCCCTCATCCTAGCCCTAAAACTAGCCTTAATCCTAACCTGAACCCTAACTCTAGCCCAAACCCTAATTTCAACCCTCACCCTATTTCTGAACCTAGGTATAACCACATCTTTTCCCCTAACCCTAACTCTAACACTATCACTAACACCAACCCTAGCCCTAACCCTAGGCCTAATCCTAAAACTAACCATAGATCTAATCCTAGTCCTAATTTATTGCTAACTGTAACCCTGAATCTAAACCTAGCCCTAAGACTAACCTAACACTAGCCCTAGAACTATATCTAGTACCAACATTATCTATTGCCTAACCCTAACACTAGCACTAACATTAGTCCTAACCCTAGCCATAGTCCTAAACCTGGAACTAACCCTAACTCTATATCTAACCCTAACTCTAAACCTAAACCTCATCCTAACACTAGCCCTAACTCTAATTGTAATTTGAAAACTAGTCCTAATCCAAACCATAGCCCACAAACAAAACTGAGCTATAGACCTAATCCTAACCCTTAACCTAAACCAAATCCTAATGCTACACCTAGTCCTAACCCTATCCCTACAACTAATACTGACCTGGACTCTGACCCTAAAACTAATCCTACCTCTAAACATAACCCTAACCCTAAACCTAAACCAAACATTAGACCTAGCCCTAATCCTAAACTTAAAACTATCCCTAACTGTAAAGCTAGTTCTTACATTAGCCACAGACCTAACTCTAACACAAAACCTAGCACTAATCTGAGCCTCAACCCTAGCTTTAACCCTAATTCTAACCCTACCCTAACACTAACCCATACCCTATCTCTAAACCTATTCCTTACCCTAAGCCAAACTCTCCCCTAATGCTACCTTAGTTCTAACCCTAATAATTAGCTTACCCCAAACTCTAACTGTATCACTAGTCCTAACCCTGACCCTCATTCTATCTCTAACCCTAACCCAAAGCATAAGCCTAAACCTTACCCTTATTTTGACTCTAACACTAACCCTAGGTCAAAGCCTGACCTTAACACTAAAACGAACCCTAACACTAGGGTTAGGTCTAGTGTTAGTTTTCTGGTTAGGTTTAGGGTTAGGGTTAGGCCTAGGGTTATCAAAAGGTTTAGAGTTAGTTTTAGGGTAATGGGTATGTTTAGATCTAGGTTTAGCTTTAGAATTAGGGCTAGTGTTAGGGGTATATTTAGGGATAGGTTTAGGTTTATGTTTAGGAAAAGGGTCAGGTTTGAGCTAGGGTTAGGACTAATCAAGTGTTAGGTTAGGGTTAGAGTTAGGGTTATGCTTAGGCCTAGGATTAGCTCTAGGTTTTGTGTTAGGTTTAGACCTAGGGTTAGGGCTGTGGGTAATGTAAAAGCTAGAGTTATGATTAGGGCTACTTTGAGGGTTAGGATTTTGGCTAGGTCTAATGTTAGGTTTGGATTTTTGAATAGGGTCAGGTTTAGAGGTAGGTTTACTCTTAAAGGCAGGGTCAGTGTTTGGGTTCGAGTTAGAGTTAGGGTTACAGCCTGATTTAGAACTAGGTTTAGGTCTAGGAGTATTTTTAGGTTAAGGGTTACTTTAAGGGTTAGGGATAGGTTTTTGTTTAGGTCTAGGGCTAGAGTTAAGGCTAGATTTAAAATTTGGTTTAGGTCTAGGTCTAGCATTATGGTTTGGTCTAGGGTTATGGCCAGGTTTAGACCTAGGGTTAGTGTTAGGGTGAAAATAATGGTCAGGGTTAACATTAGGGTTTGGAATAGGGTTAGAGCTAGAGTGAGGTTAGTTTTATGACTATTAATAGGGTTAGGGCTTTGGTTAGCTTAAGGATTTGGGATAGGTCTAGAGTTACCATTACGTTTATGGTTTTGCTTTGGGTAAGTGATAGGCTTAGAGCTAGGGTTAGGGCTAGAGTTAGGGTTAGACTTAGGGTTAAATCTAGGTTTGTTGCTCAGTTAGGGATAATTTTTGTGTTAGTGTTAGGGCTTATGTTATGGCAATGGATAATGTAAGAACTAGGTTACAATTAGGGTTAGGGGTAGGGGTAGTTCTACTGTTAGGGTTAGGTTTAATGTTAGGTGATATTTATAGCTAGGTTAGTATTAGGATGTAATTCAGAGACAGTTTTAGTTTTAGGGTGAGGGTTAGGCCTCAAATAAGGGCTAGGATTTATTTTAGGGTTCAGTTTTAGGTGAGGGCCGTCTTTAGAGCTAGGGTGACTGTTAAGATATGAGTCAGTTTTAAGGTTAGGATTGTGACTCGAATTAAGGCTAGGGTTACTGTTAGGGTTCAGTTTAAGTTTAGGGTGGTGTATAGACCTAGGGTGAGTATTAGGATATGATTCAGGATCAGGGTTAGTTTAAGGTTTTGGTTAGGACTCGAATTAGAGCTAGGGTTAGGTCTCGGTGTAGTGTTAGGATTTGTTTTAAGATAAGGTTCAAGATTAAGATTATTGCTCATTTTTTTATAAAGAGAGAGAATTTTTAAATATTTTTTTTTAATTTTTTAGTTTTTGGTGGACACTACATCTTTTTTTTTTAATTATATTTTTATTGTAGCATTAGGATTAGGGCTAGTGTTTGTGTTAGGCTTAGCCTTAGGGTTAGGTTAAGAGTTGGAGTTAGGGTTAGATCTAGGGTTAGGGTACATGTTAGTTTTATAGGTTTAGAGATTGTGATAGTGTTAGGGTTAAGTCTAGGGTTAGAATTAGTGTTAGGATTATGTTTAGGGTAATGGATAGGATTAGAGCTAGGGTTACGGCTAGGGTTATGATTAGGATTATGGCTAGGGTTAGGGTAGTGTATAGAATTAGAGGTATGGTTAGGGCTATGGTTAAGGATAGGATTAGGGCTAGGGTTAGGTTAGTGTTTGGGATAGGGCTAGGGTAATGTTTAGGGTAGAGGTTAGGCTTTGAGCAAGGGTTAGATCTAAAGGGAAGGTTAGGGTTAGGGATAGGGCTATGGTTAATTTAGGGTTACACTTAGGGCTAGGTTTAGGCCTAGGATTAGGGCTTTCTTATTTTAGGCCTAGGGTTAGGGCCATGGGTAGTTAAGTGATAGGGTTATAATTAGGGCTAGTTTTAGAGTTAGGGTTATGGCTTGGTGTAGTGTTAGGATTAGGTTTTGAGTTAGGTTTAGGTTTGGAGCTAGGATTATGTTAGGGTCAGGGTCAGTGTTCAGGTTAGAGCGAGTGTTGGGGTTAGTGCCAGAATTAGGACTAGGTTTAGATCTAGAAGTAGGGTTAGTGTTTGGATTATGTTAAGGGTAATTGTTAGGGCTAGGGCAAGGTTGTTGTTCAGGTCTAGGGCTAGAGTTATGGCTAGATTTAGGATTAGGTTTAGGTCTAATAGTAGTGTTATGGTTAGGTTTAGGTATAGAGTTACAAGTAGGGCTAGTGTTAGGGTTCAGTTTAGGGTTAGCGTCAGGTTTAAACCTAGGGTTAAAATTAGGGTCAGATTAAGGGTCAGGGTTAGGGTTAGGATTTGGATTAAGTTTAGAGCTAGAATAAGGGCTAGGGTTGGGAATAGTAATAGTGTTGTGTTTTGGGGTAGGCTAAGGATTAAGATTATGACTAGGGTAGCATTAGGGTGAAGGTTTGGCTTAGGGTAAGGGATAGGTTTATAGCTAGGGTTAGGTATAGGTATAGGTTTTGTTTAGGGTTAGGTTTATAGCTAGGTTTAGGTCTCGGATTAGAGGTAGTTTTTTTTTTTTTTTTTTTTTTTTTTTTTTTTTTTTTTTTTTTTTTTAGCACAGGGCTATGGCTAATGTAAGAACTGGTGTTAGATTAGGGCTAGTTTTAGGGTTAGGGGTAGGGCTAGGTCTAGTGTTCGGGTTAAGTTTAGTGTTAGTGTGATGTTTAGAGCCAGGGTTATTGTTAGGTCTGAGTCAGGGTCAGAGTAAGTTCTAGAGTTAGGGTTAGGACTCAAATTATGGCTAGGGTTAGGGCTAGGTATAAGGTTATGTTTTAGTTTGGGTTAAGAATTAGCGTTAAGCCTATGAGTCGGTTTGGTTTGAGTGCTAGGGCTAGGGTTAGGTGTGCGTTAGGTTTTGGTTTAGGTTAAGGGTTAGAGTTAGGGCTATAGCTCGATTTTTTTTAAGGCTAGGTTAGGGCTAGTATTAGGATTAGCGTTAGTGTTAGGGCTAGATGTAGTGTGAGGTTTAGGTTTAGGGTTGGGGTTAGATTTAGAGTTATGATTAGATCTGGGTTTAGTGGTAGGGCTAGGTTTAGGGCTAAGGGTAGAACAAGTGTTAGGGTTATGGCAAGGTATATGGTTAGAACTAGGAATAGGGCTAGGGCGATAGTTAGAGTTAGTATTAGTGCTAGTGTTAGGATTACGGTAAGGGCTAAATTAGTGCTAGGGTCAGGTCTAGGATTAGTGTAATGGTTAAATCTAGAGTTAGAGTTAGAGTTAGATTTAGGGGAAGGGTTGGGGTTATATCTAGGTTCAGGTATAGGACAAGGGATAAAATTAGGGATAGGGCTAGTGTTAGGGTTCAGGTTAGGATCAAGACTAGGTTTAGGGCTAGAATGAGGGCTAGCATTTGTGTTACAGTTATGGCAAGAATTAGGGCTAGGGCTAATATCAGGTCTAGGGTTACGGTTGGGGATAGTTTTAGGGTAAGGTTTATGACTAGGTCTGTATTCAGAGTTAGCTTTAGGGTAAGGTTCAGGTTTATACCTAGGGGTACTATAATGTTCAGGTCAGGTTTTGGGTTTGGATTAGGTTGAGGTTTAGTGTTAGTGATCAAATTAGCATTAGGATTAGAGTTAGGGTTAGTGTAAGGGATAGGGTTTGGTTTTGGCTTCAGGTTAGGTTTAGGGTTCATGTTAGGTTTAGGTTAATGGATAGGGTTAGGTTTAGGCCTAGGGTTAGCATAGGTTTATGGTTATTGTTTGGGTTATTGATCGATTTAGAAGTATGGTTAGGGCTAGGATTATGTTTAGGATTAGGGCTAGATTTAGGGTTAGGGTTATGGTTAAGGCTAGGGTTCGTTTTAGTGTTAAGATTAGGATATGGGTTAGGGTTCAAGCTCGGATTAGTGCTAAGGCTAGGGTTAGGTTTAGGGTTTGGTCAAGGGATAGGGTTAGTATTAGGGTTAGGGCTAGGGTTAGGGTTAGTGTTAGGCTTAGTTTTTTCTTACCATTATGTTAAGGGTAAGGTTCATGTATTTAGTAAGTGTTAGCGCTAGGTTAAGTGTTCAGGTTAGAATCAGAGTTAGGGATAAATGTAGATTTAAAGTTATTAGAGCTAGGGTTGGCATTAGGTTTAGGGTTAAGGTTAGGGTAATGGATAGAGTTACAGCTAGGGTTTGGGCTATGGTTACGGTTAGAATTAGGGCTAGGATTAGGGTTAGGGTTAGGGTTAAGGTTTGTTTACCGTCAGGATTAGGGTTTGAGCTAGAGTTAGGGCAAGGGCTAAGTTTTGGTTTAGGTTCAGCGTTAGGTCTAGGGATAAGATTGGGTTTAGTTTTAGGGTTAGGGTTTGGGGTACGTTTATCATTAGGGTTAGGGTAAGGGTTAGGGTAATGGATATGGTTAGATGTAAGTTTAGGTTTAGGTTTAGGGTTAGATTTAGTTTTAGGGTTAAGGTTAAGGCATGGTTAGGTTTAGGTTTCTAGTACAGGCTAGGGTTTGAACTAGAGTTAGGGCTATGGCAACTGTTAGGTTTAGTGTTAGGTCTAGGGTTAGTTTTCCGGTTAGGGTTACTGGTAGGGTTAAGGTTAAGGCTAGGGTTATCAACAGGGTTAGTGTTAGGGTTAGGGTAATGTGTATGTTCAGAGCTATGTTTAGGGATAGGGTTAAGTTTAGGGTTAGGGATAGGGTTAGGGTTAAGAGTTAGGGATAAGTCTAAGTTTATATTTATGGCAAGAGTTAGGCATTGAGTATATTTAGGACTAAGGCTACAGTTAGGGTTAGGATTAGGGCTAGGGTTAGGGTTAGTGTTATACCTAGGCCTAGGTTTAGGCCTAGGATTAACTCTAGGTTTTGTGTTAGGTTAAGATATAGGGTTAGGGCTATGGATAATGTAAGAGCTAGGATTATGATTAGGGATAGTTGTAGGGTTAGGGTTATGTCTAGGTCTAGTGTTAGGTTTAGGTTTTCAGTAAGGGTCAGGTTTAGAGTTAGCATAGTGTTAAATGCAGGGTCCATGTTCAGGTTAGTGTTAGCGTTAAGGGTAAAGCCAGAATTAGGACTAGGTTTATGTCTAGGGGTAGGGGTAGACTTTGCATTAGGTTAAGGGTTATTGTTAGGGCTAGAGCTAGGTTTTTGTTTAGGTCTTGGCCTAGATTTAAGGCTACATTTAGAATTAGGTTTAGGTCTATGGCTAGTGGTAGAGTCATGTTTAGTATAAGTTTACTGGTAGGGATAGTGTTAAGGTTTGGTCTAGGGTTAGAATCAGGTTTATTGCTAGGGTTAGTATTATGGTCGGAATAAGGTTCAGGGTTAGGGTTAAAGTTTGAGACAGGTTAGAGCTAGAATGAGGGCTAGGTTTAGGACTATTAATAGGGTTGGGGTTTTGATTTGCCTAAGGATTATGGATAGGTCTCAGGTTACCATTAGGGTTAAGGTTTTGCTTAGGTTTAGGGATAGAGTTAGAGCTAGTGTTAGGGGTAGGGTTAGGATAAGGGTTAGTGTTAAAGCTAGGTTTAGGGCTCAGATTGTGGCTTGTTTTCGGGTTAGCATTAGGGTTACGGTTAGGACAATGAATAATGTAAGAATCAGGATTACAATTTAGATAGATTTAGGGTTAATGTTTAAGATTAGTGTTCATGGTTAGATTTAAGTTTAGGATAAATTTAGAGCTAGGGTTATTGTTAGTTAGGAGACAGGGACAGGGTTAGTTTTAGGATGATAACTCAAATTAGGGCTAGGTTTACTGTTAGGGTTTGGTTTAAGGTAAGAGTGGTGTTTCAGAGCTAGGGTGAGTGTTAGGGTATAAGTCAGGGTCAGGGTTAGTTTTAAGATTAGGGTTAGGACTCGAATTAGTTCTAGGATTTGTTCTAGATGTATTTTAGGGCTTGTTTTAAGTTAAGGTTTAGGGTTAGGTCTATTGATTGGTTTTGTTTTAGTTCCAGGGTTAGGGTTAGCACTAGTTTTATGATGAATATTAGGTTTAGGTAAACTGTTAGTGTTAGGCTTAGGCTTATGGTTATGGTTATATTTAGAGTTAGGCTTAGATCTAGGGTTAGCCTAGGACTAAGGATAGGGCAAGGGTTAGGGCTAGGGTTAGGGCTAGGTTTAGATTTATGGTAAGCGATAGGGTTAGAAGTAGTTATAGGGCTAGTGTGAGAGTTAGAGTTTGTCTTAGGTCTAGGATTAGGGTTAGGGTTTGGATAAGGGTTAATTTAAGGCCATGATTAGGGCTAGAGTTAGTTTTCAGTTTAGGCCTAGCGATAGGGTTATGATTAGGTTTATGTTTAGGATAAAGGATGGCGTTATCACTAGGTTTAGAGGTAGGGTTAGGGTTAGAGCAGGGATAGGGCTAGGCGTAGAGTTAGGGTTATGATTAAGGCTAGGTTTAGGGCTAGGATGAGGGCTAGTGTTTTTTTTTCTTTAGGTTTAGGGCTAGTATTAGGACTAGGGCTAATATCAGCTCTAGGGTTATGGTTAAAGATAATTTTAGGGTTATTTTTAGGTCTATATCTATTGTAAGGATTAGGCTTACAGTAACGGTCAGGTTTAGAGCTAGGGGGAAATTTAAGGTTAGGGTCAAGCTTAAGGTTTTGTTTAAGTTAGGGTTTAGGTTTAGGGCTCGAATTAGCATTAGGGTTAGAGTTAGGGTAATGATAGGGATTAGTTTATGGTTCAGGTTAGGTTTAGGTTAATTGATAGGGTTAGCATTAGCAATAGGGTTAGGGTTAGGCTTAAGGTTAGCATTAGGGTAAGGGTTATGGTTATGGTAGTGGGTCAGATTAGAGCTTAGGTTAGAACTAGGGTTAAGTTTAGGAATAGATCTTCAGTTATTGTTAGGGTTAGGTTTAGAACTAGGGTTAAGTTTAGGGTTATGTTTAGTGTAAGGGTTCGGTTTTGAGCTAGGGTTATGGCTAGGGAGAGGGTTAGTTTTAGGGTTAGGCCTAGGGACAGGATTATGGTAGAGTTAGTGTTAGGGTTAGGGTTGGGGCTAGGGTTATCATTAATGTTAGGTTTAGGGTTAGACTAAAGATAGGGTTAGATATAGGGTTATGGTTAGGGTTAGATTTTAGGTGTAGGGTTAGAATTAGGGTTATGGTTATGTTTTGGTTTATGGTTAGGTTTAAGGTTTGAGTTAGCGTTAGGGCTATGCCGAGTGTTAAATTTAGTATTATGTCTAGGGTCAGTTTTCCGGCTAGTTTACCCTAACACTAGATCTACTCCTAACCCTAATCCTTTAACTAGTCCAAATCGTAACATTAGTCCATACATTGGCTGCAACTTTAAACTTAGCCCTAACTGTAGTCAAAAGCAAGCTCTAAACTGAGACCTAATGTTAGCATTAACCCTTACACTAACTCTAACACTCGCCATAACTCTAAACCTAAACATAGCCATAACTCTAGCTCTAACCCTATCCCTTAGCCTAAGTTAACCCTAACCCTAATGCTAACATTAGTCTTAACCCTAATCCTTACTTTAACCCAAACCTAACCCTATTAGTAGTACTAACTTTAGCCCTCATTCTAGCTCTAACCATAACCCAAACCTGACACTTATTATGACCCTAATGGTAAACATAGGTCCAAACCTGACCCTAAACTTAAACCAAAACCTAACACTAGCACTAGCAATAAACCTATACCTAAACCTAACCTTAACACTATCCCTAACCCTAACCCTAACCCTAGCACTAATCCTATCCCTTACCCTAAGCCAAAACCTAACCTTAATGCTAACCCTAGTCCTAACCCTAATCCTAACTTTACTACTAGTCCTAATCCTAGCCATCATTCTAGTTATAACCATAAACCAAACACTAACCCTAACCACGACCCTAACCATAACCCAAATTCAAACATTATCCCTACCTGTAAACCTATAGGTAAACCTAACAATAACACTAGCCCTAGACATAAACCTAATCCTAAATCTAGCCATATCTCTCACCCACGACCAAAACAAAAAAAATAGTGCTAGCCCTAATGTTAACCCTTAACCTAACCCAAACACTAACCATACTTCTAGACCTAACCAATTCTAATTTAGGGTCTACCCTAACCCTAATCCTAATCCAAATACAGACCCTGACACTAACACTAACTTAGCTTTAAAACTGACCTTAACCAAAACACAAACCTAACACTAGACCTAGCCATAACCCTAACCATAACCCTATTCCTTATATACCCATAGCCCTAACCATAGATCTAAACCTAACACAAAATCTAGCCCTAATCCTAGGCCTAAACCTAGCCCTAAGCATAACCCTAAACCTAATCGTATCCCTCACGCAAATCCTAACCCTCAACTTAGACCTAAACCTAGCTAAAACCCTAACCCTAACTCTAAATATAACCCTAGCCCTATCCCTAAACCTAATGCTAAACCTAGCCCTAATCATAATGTTAATACTAGCCCTAATACTATCTCTATAATTATCCATTTCAATAAACCAAACCCTAAACCTAATGAGAACCCTAGCTCTAACTCTAACTGTAAACCTAATCCTAGACCTCACCCTAAACCTAACCCTAATCATAGCCCTAACCCTAGATCAAATCCTAAACTATACTCTAACTAACCCTAGCCCAAACCCTAACACTAACCCTAAACCTAAAACTACACCTAACCCTAACTTGACACCTAATCCTATCCATTAACCTAACTCTAAAGGTAACCTTAGCCCTAACCCTAACTCTAACCCTAAACATAACTATAAGTCTAACCATAGACATAACACTAAATGTAACTCTCAAACTAGCACTAACCCTAGTTCAAAACCTGACCTATATCCTAAAACTAACCCAAACACTAACCCTAGCCCTAGCCCTAACCCTAAACCTAACTCTAGCAATAATCCTAACCAAAACGCTAGCCCTCACCCTAGCTCTAATGATATTCATTACCCTAACAATAACCATAACACAAATACTAAACCTAGGCCTAACCCTAACCCTATAACTAACCCTAACCATACACATTACCTTAATCTTAACCTGAATCCAAAACTTAAACCTATCCATTACCCTAAACCTAACTTTAACCCAAAGCTTAATTTGAGCCCTAAACCTAAAACTTAACCTAAACCATAACCGAAACCTGAAGCTGACCTTAAAAAACACCTAATTCTAAACTTGATCCTTACCCTAAACCTAACTCTTATACAAGACCTAGCCATGAAACTAACCCTATATCTACCCGTAGCCATAACCATAAATCTGACATTATCCCTATCCCTAAAATTTGCCCTAAACCTAACAAAAGCCCTAGCCCTCATCCTAACACCAAACCTAGCCTTAATCCTAACCCAATCCTAACTTATCACTAAACCTAATTCTAATCATCGCCCTAGCCATAAACCTAGTTATAACCCCATCTCTTCCCCTAAACCTAACCCTAAACATAGCCCTAAAATTAGGCCTAAAACTAACACTAATCCTAGACCTATTCCTAGGCCTAGTATAGACGTAACTCTAATCCTAACCCTAGCCTTAAGACTAAATCTAATTCTTGCCTAGCCCTATTATTAGTTCTAACCCTATCCCTTACCACAACCCTAGCCTTAGCCCAAAAGCATAACCAAGCTATAGCACTAACCCTAATCCTTAACTTAAACCAAATCCTAACCCTACATCTAGCCCTTAGCCTACCCCTAACTCAAGCCCCATCCCTAACCTAAAACTAACCCTGAACCTGACTTTGAACCTAACACTAATAGTAGCTCAAAACATCACCCTAAAATTAAACCTAATCCTAAAACTAGACTTAGTCCTAAATGTAACCCTAAAATCAGCCCCAATCATAACCCTAGTTCTTACATTAGCCATATCACTAAAACTAGCCCTAACAAAACCCAAAACCTAGCCCTAATTTGAGCCCAAATCCTATCTTTAAACCTATCTCTGTCCCTAAATGTAGCTCTAACCCTTACCTTAAACCTAACCCTAAATTTAATCCTTACACTAATCCTAAACCTAACACTAACCCTCGCCCTAACCCTAACAAAAACCCTAGCCCTAACCCTAGCTCTAACACTATCCAATACCATAACCCTAACCCTAACCCTAATGCTAACCCTCAGCCTAACCCTAACACATTCCCTAACCCTAACCTATTCATTATCCTAAACATAACCCTAACCCTAATGCTAACCCTAGCCCTAACCCTAACAGTGACTCTAACCCTAAACCTCGTCCTACTGCAAATCTTAGCTCAATCCCTAACCCTTAAATATAATTTAATGCTAACACTAACCCTTGGTCTAAACCTAACCATAACCTTAACCCTAGCCCTAATCCTAACCTTAACCCTAGCCATAACTCTAGCTCTAAACCTACCCTAACCCTAATGATAACTCTAGCCCTAACCCTAAATCTACCCTAATCCTAAACCTAGCCATAAACCTAAACCTTGTCATAGACCTAACCCTAGCTCAAACCCATTACACTAAACCTAACCCTACACCTATCCCTAACACTACCCTTAAGACAAAACCTAATATTAACCTGAAACCTAACCCAACATCACACCCTATCCAGTACCCTAAAACTTATGATAACCCTATCCCTAATCCTAGCACTAACCTTGACCCTAACCATAACTATAACCTAGGCCTAACCCTAACTATATCCTAGGCCTATCCGTAAACCTAACATTTGCCCTAGTGCTAACCCTAGCTCAAACCCTAAACTGTACACTAAACCTAAACCTAAGGCTATCCCTGGGTCTAACCCTAACCCTAACCCTACCTCAAGCCCTAATCCTAACCATAATTCTTGCCCTAACCCTACTTCTAACCCTCTTTATTACCCTAAATATAATCCTTACTGTAATGCTAACCCTAGGCCTAAACCTAACCCTTTCACTATCTATTACTCTACACCTAACCTGAACTCTGAACCCTAAACCTAACCCTATCATACCATATACCTAACCCTAATGCTAATTTGAGCCCTAATCCTAAACCCTAACCAAAACCTGATTCTAACTTTATTAATACCCCCAGCTCTAAACCTAACCCTTATCCTAGACCTAGACATAAGTCTAACCCTCAATCTATCCCTAACCGTAACACTAGACCTGACACTAGCCCTAGCCCTAATTCTTGCCATAACCTTGAAACAAACCCTAGCCCTCATTCTAGCCCTAAACCTAGCCTTATTACTAACCCAAAACATAATCCTAGCCCTAACCATAATTCTAATCTTTGACCTATCCCTAACACTAGTTATAACCCCATCCCTTCCCCTAAACTTATCCCTATCCCTAAACCTAAAGCTAAGCCTAAATCTAGGCCTAAACCTAGCACAAAGCCTAGACCTAACCCTAACCCCATTTTAGCCCTAAACCTAATCTAAACCTAGCCCTAAATCTAACTCTAACTCTCAACCTAGTCCTATTCCTAGTTCTATCCCCAACCCTTACCATAACACTAAAACTTGCCCAAACCTTAGCCCTAACCCAAGCCCTTGCCCTCCTCCTACATCTAATCCTAACTCTAAATGTAACCCTAAACCTAAGCCTAAATCTATCACTAACACAAGCTGTAACACTAACACTAATCCTAAAACTAGCCCTAACCTAGCCCAAGCCCTACAACAATACAGAGCAATAGACCTAACCCTAATATTTAACCTAAACCAAACCCTAAGCCTATACCTAGCCCTAAACCTAGCTCTAAGTCCTATCCCTAACCCTAAATCTAACTTACTCTGACCCTACACTAACTGTAGCTCTAATCATCACCCAAAACCTAAACCAAACCGAAACACTAGACCTAGCCATAACCCTAACCCTAAAACTAGCCCTAATCTTAACCTAGTGCTTACATTAGCTGTAGCCCTAACCCTAGCAGTACCCTAACCCAAAACCTATCCTAATCAGAGCCCTAACACTAGCTTTAACACTATCAATAACTGTAACACTAGATCTAACACTTACCCTAAATCTAATGCTAACCCTAACACTTGAAATAACCCAAAAACTAACACTAAACCTTGCCCTAATCCTAACAACAAACCCAGCCCTAAACCTAGCTCTAATCCTATCATTATCTTAACCCTAACCCTAACCCTAATGCTAACCCTCAGATAACCCTAACCCTATTCGTAACCCTATACCTATCCATTACACTAAAACTAACCTGAACCCTAAACATAACCATATCCATAAACCTAACCCTAACTCTAAAGCCAATTTGAACCATTACATGAAATATTAACCTAATCCAACCTGGAACCCTGTACCTTACCCTAATAATGCCCCTAGCTCTAAACCTTACCCTAAAACTTAACCTTTACATTTACACTATACTTACCCATAACCCTAACCCTAAATCTATCTCTAACCATAATCCTAGAGCTGACATTAGCCCTAGCACTAATGAAGCCCTAACCCTAACACAAATCCTTGCCCTAATCCTAGCCCAAAACTTAATTTTAATCCTAACCCTAACCCTAATACAAGCCCTAACCCTAATTTTAACCCTTGCCCTAGTTCTAAACCTAGTGATAACATCAGGCCTAGCCATAACCATAACCCTAACCTAGCCCTAAACCTAGGCTTAGCCTTAACACTAAACCTAGCTGTAAACCTAGCCCTAATAAAGCCATACCTAACCCTACCAAACCCTAACTCTAACTCTCAACCTAGCCCTATACCTAGATTTAACCCTAACCCTTATGATAACCCAAACCCTAGCCCAAATCCTAGCCATAACCTACATTTAACTCTAACTCTAAATCTAACACTAACCATAAGCCTAAACCATACCCTATCACTATCTTTAACCCTAATGCTAATTTGAAAACAAGCCTTACCCTAGTGCTAGCACTCAAAAAATAAAACAAGCCATAGCTCTTAAACTACCACTTAACCTAACCATACCCTAAACCTACACATAGCCCTAACACTAACCCTAATTCAAGTCCTAACGCTAACCTTAGAACTAATACTAACTCTCTGACACTAACACTGACCCTAGCTCTATACATCACCCTATCCCTAAACCTAATCCTAACACTACACCTAGCCCTAAACCTAACTCTAAAATAGCCCTAATTGTAATGCCAGTTCTTACATTAGCCATACCCCTAAACCTAACACAAAACATATCCCTAATCCAAGGACTAACCCTAACTTTAACCCTAAACCTGACCCAGTCCCTGATCCTAAAACTAATCCTAACTTTAAACATCACCCTAACCTTAAATTAACCCTGACACCAGACCTTTCCTTAACCCTAACCCTAACACTAGCCCTAATCTTAACCCTAGTTTATACATTAGTCATTGTCAAAACACTAGCAATAACCCTAATACAAATTCTACCCCTAATTCTAATTCTAACCCTAGTTTAAACCCTAATCTTAACTCCAACTAGCCATAACCCTAACCCTAAACCGAGCCCTATCCCTAGCTCTAATCTTAACACTTACCCTAAGACAAACCCTAAATCAAATGCTAACCCTAGTCCTAACCCTAATCCGTAGCCTAACTTAAACACTAATAGTATTACTAGTCCTAACCCTAGCCCTTATTCTAGTTCTATCCCTAACCTTGACCCTTATTCTGATCCTAACAGTAACCCTAGGTCTAAATCTGACTCTAACCCTAAACCAAACCCTAACACTAGCCCTACCGGTAAGCCTATTCCTATACCGGACAATAACACTAGATCTACACCCCAAACTAATCCTAAATATAACTATAATTCTAGCACTAGACCTAAAGAAAACCCTAGCTGTAGCACTAACAATAAACCTTAACCTAAACTGAACACTTATCCTACTCCTAGACCTAACAGTAGTCCTAATTCTGGCTCTATCCCTAACCCTTATCCTATCCAGAACACTGACCCTGACCCTAACCTATCTCTAAACCTGACCCTAACCCAAAACCTAGTCCTAATACTAGACCTAGCCATAACACTCACCCTAATACTAGCCCTAAACATAACCCTATCCCTAACACTATTTTAACCCTAAACTTAACCCAAACAGTAGCCCTAACCATAGTCCTAACACTAGCCCTAAACCTAACAAAAAACCTAGCCATAATCCTAGGCCTAAATTTAGCCCAAATCATAACACTAACCCTAACTCTAGACCTAACACTAACACTTGCCTTAGACCTAACCCTAGCTGAAAGCCATACCTTTAACCTAAACAAAACCCGAGCCCTATACTAAACCATAACCCTAACCCTAGCTGTTATCCTAACCTTAATCGTAGCTCAAACTTTAGTTCTAACCCTGTCAATTAACCAAACCCTAACCCTAATCCTAATTATAGCCCTATCCCTAACACTAAACCTAACCCTAAACATAAACGTATCCCAAGACCTAACCATAAACCTAAACCTCACCATAGCCCTAGCCCTAGCAGAAACAATAAGCCTTACACTAAACCTAATCCTAAGACTAGCCCTAAATCATAACATAACCCTATTGCTAACCCTAAATATAACATTATCTATTAGCCTAAAACTAACCCTAACTGTAATAAAAACTCTACCCATAAGCCAAACCCTGAACCAAACCCTAACCATAAAAAATATCCCTAGACCTGAATGTAAACCTAACCCTCACCCTAGACATTTCCCTAGATCAAACCCTAACCCTTACCCTAACCTAACCCTAACCCTAGCCCTAAACCTAACTTACCACAAACCAAACCCTAGACCTATCCCTAAACCTAACTCTAATTTGAGACTTACTCCAAACCATAACCTAGCACTAACCCTAGCTCTAAATCTATCCATTATACAAAACATAACCCTAACCTAATGCTAACCTTAACCCTATTGCTAAACCTAACCCATCCATTACCCTAAACCTTAACTGAAACCTAAACCTAACCCTATCCATTACCCTAACCCTAAGCCTAAACCTAACACTAATTCAAGCCCTAAACCTAAACTTTGACCAAAACCAAATGCTATCCCTGACCCTAAACCTAATAGTACCCTTAACTCTAAACATGACCCTTACCCTAAACATAGCTCTGACACTAGACCTAGCAATAACCTATCCCTAACACTATCCTAAATCATAACTCTAGACTTGACATTAGCCCTAGGCTAGTTCTAGCCCTTAACCTAAAATAAACCCTAGCCCTAAACTTAGCCTTAATCCTAATCTAAAAATATCCATATCCCTAATCCTAATTCTAACCCTCACCCTACCCCTAAAGCTAGTTATAACCCCACCCATTCCCCTAAACTTAATCCTAACTCCAATGCTAATCCTAAACTTAGCCCTACCCCTAGGCCTACCCTAACACTAACCTTGGCCCTAATCCTAGCCCTATTTTACCTTTAACTCAAACCCTAAGCTTAAGCCTAGTCCTAAATCTATATCTAAATCTTGTTGTAGTCATTTCCCTAGTTCTAACTCTTTCCCTTCCCATAACACTAACCCTAGCCCTAACCCTAACCCTGGATCTAACCCTAACTCTAAATTTAACCCTAAACCTAAGCCTACACCTCACACTAACACTAGCCCTAACCCTAACACTAATTCAAAATCTAGCTTTAACCCTAGCCCTAGCCCTAAAACAAAGCCAAGTCATAGCCCTAACCCTAACCCTAATGCATAGAAGTCAAGATGAAGTGAAACCTGAAAACACAAACTGTTCCTGACAGCGAACCTTGAACTGAAAGGCCCAACCTGGGAAACATGGTAATGCTAAGTAAAAGATGAATCCTGACCGGTATCAAAAAAATTTGAACAAAACTAACTCTAACCTGAACATTAGTTCTAACCCTAGCCCTAACCCAAATCCTAAAACTAAGCCTTTCTTGTTTATAGAGCTTGATCGTAAAAGTTCCAAACTTGAGGTTCCTAGTAGGGAAGGTAACAGATGAATCCTGAACAGTATCAAAAATTCTGACCAATATTTGGGAAAGGTGTTTCAATACATGCCTATTTCCTCTGTTTTCTTCTAATGTGCTCTTGGATAAACTGTTTTTTCATGCTTCAGCTTAAGGTACATTCACAAGAAACAAACCAGAACATGCTGACAGCGAAGTGATTGAGTGTGAAGTTTCATGCAGCTAGCACCAACCCTGTTTCATTCACACCTATAGGCCATAATGTAGTGAAAACTAAAAATTCAAACTTTCTTGACACTGAACCATTGAACCTTGAAGGCCCAAACTTGGGGAGCCTACTAAGGTTAGTCAAAGATGAACCCTTTACAGTATCAAAGTAACCTGACCAAAAAAAATTCAAAGCTCTTTCAGCACATGTGTATTTTGCTTGCTACTAAAGCACTCAGAGATAAAACTGCTTCTTTCTACTTCAGCTTAGGGATACTTCACAGGAAACACACCAGAGAATATATACTGAGAACTTATTGAATGTGTGAAATTTCAAGTAGCTATCACAAACCCTGTTTGATTTCCAGCTTCATTTCCATTCATCACTTTAGGGCAAAAAGAAGAGAAACATGAAAATTGAAACTTTCCTGAGAGAAAACCCTTTTATGTAGGAGGCCCAAACATTTGGAGTATAGTCAAAATGGGAAAAAGGTGAATCCTGCCCAGTATCATAGAAATTAAAAAAAAAAAACAAACCACTAACTCTAACCCTAACACCTGATCTAAACCTAGTCCTAACACTAAATCTAACCCTAAACCTAATCTGTCTAGAGAAGCTTTGATCATAAAAGTTTCAAAATTGGGGAGTCTAGTGGGGCAAGCTTACAGATGAATCATGGGCAGTTTCAAAGAAATCAGACAAAATATTTGGGTGAGCTATTTCAGTACATGCATATTTCCCTGTTTTCTCCTAAAGTGTTCTCAGATAAATTCGTATTGCATGCTTCAGCTTATTACTCATTACACAAGGAACAAACCAGAGAGTGCCCACAGAGAACTGATTGAGTGTGTGAAGTTTTAAGCAGTTAGCACCAACCTATTTTGATTTCCAGCTCCATGACCATTTACCCATGTAGGTCAAAATGAAGTGAGTTTGTAAAATACAAATTGTTCCTGTCAGCAAAGAATTGAACCGAGAAGGCCGAAATCTGGGGAACATAGTAAGGCTAGGTAAAAATGTATCCTGCCCAGTATCAAAGAAATTTGAACAAGACAAACTCTAACCCTAAAACTAGACCTAACTCTAACCTAACCTGTTTAGAGAACCATTGATCACAGAAGTCTCAAAGATGAGGAGCCTAGTAGGGCAAGCTAACAGATGAAGCCTGCCCAGTGTGAAAGAAATCTGACCAAATGATTGGGGAAGGTAGTTCAGTACATGCATTTTTTCCTGTTGTCTCCTAAAATGCCCTCGCATAGTGTTGTTTTTGCATGCCTCATCTTTGGGATACTTTCATAAGGATAAAACCAGAGTGACCTCACAGAGAACTTATTGAGTGTGTGAAGTTTCAAGAAGCTAGCAAAAACTCTGCTTTATTTCCAGCTCCATTTCCATTTAACCATATTGGTCAAAATGAAATGAAACTTTAATATAAAAACTGAAATACTGACAGCAAACCAGTGAACCTAGAAGTCCCAAACCTGGGGAACATAGTAAGGCTAGGTAAAAGATAAATCTTGCCTAGTATCAAAGAAATTTGAACAAAACTACTGTAAACCTAACACTAGATCTATCCTTAATCCTAACCCTACATCTCACCCTAGCCTGTTTAGAGAATCTTTGATCATAGAAGTCCCAAACTAAGGGAGCCTAGTGGGGCAAACTAACAGATGAATCCTTCACAATAACAAAGAAATCTGAGCAAATAATTAGGGGAAGTGTTTCAGTATATGCATATTTCCTTTATTTCTCCAAAAGTGCTCTGGGATAAAGTTGTTTTGCATGTTTCAGCTGAGGGCAACATTCACAAGGAACAAACCAGGGACTGCCCACAGAGAACTGAATGAGTGTGCACAGTTTCAAGCAGCTAGCACCAACCCTGTTTGATTTCATGCTCCATTTCTCTTCAACAAAATAGTTCAAAATTAAGTGAAAACTTAAAATACAAACTGTTCCTGACAGCAAACCATTGAACTGAGTAGGCCCAAACTAAGTAACATTGTGAGGATAGGTAAAAGATGAATCCTGCCCAGTATCAAAGATACATGACTCTAACCCTAACACTAGGTTTAAACCCTGCCTTCAAACTAACCATAAACCTAACCCTAATCTATTTAGAAACTTTTATCATAGAAGTCACAAATTAAGGGAGCCTAGTGGGGAAAGCTAACAGATAAATCTTGTGCAGTATCAAAGAAATCTGACCAAACAATTTGGGGAGGTAGTTCAGTATATGCATATTTCCCTGTTGTCTCCAACAGTACTTTTGGATAAATATGTTTTTGAATTCTTCAGCTTTGGGATAGAATTACGGTGGTTTTAGTGTTAGAGTTAGGGTTAGGGCTAGGATTATCATTAGGTTAGGGTTAGGTTTAGTGTAGTGGATCTGGTTAGATTTAGGTTTAGGTTTAGGGTTAGGGTTAGATTTAAGTTTAGGGTTAAGGTTAGGGCTATGGTTACGTTTAGGTTTATGGTAAGGATTAGGTTTTGAGCTAGGGTTAGGGTTATAGCGAGTATTAGGTTTAGGGTTAGGTCTAGGTTTAGTTTTCTGGTTAGGGTTAGCGTTATGGTTAGGGTAAGGCTAGGGTTACCAATAGGTTTAGGGTTAGGTTTAGTGTATTTTGTAGGTTTAGAGCTAGGGTTAGGGCTAGGGTTAAGTTTTGGATTAGGGCTAGGGTTAGGGTTAGATTTATGGATATTTCTAGGTTTATGTTTATGGTAAGTGTTAGGCTGTGTGTAAGGGTTGGGACTAAGGATAGGGTAAAGTTAGTATTAGGGGTAGGGTTAGATTAGGGTTATGCTTAGGGCTACGTTAAGGCCTAGGATTAGCTCTAGGTTTTTTTTTTTTTTTTTTTTTTTTTTTTTTTTTGGTCTAGGGTTAGGGCTGTGGGTAATGTAAGAACTGGGGATATGAGTAGGGCTAGTTTGAGGCTTAGGGTTATGGCTAGGTCTAGTGTTAGGTTTATATTTTTGGTTAGGGTCAGGTTTAGAAGTAGGTTTATTGTTAAAGGCTAGTCAGTGTTCAGGTTAGAGTTACAGTCAGGGTTATAGCCAGAATTAGGACTAGGTTCAGGTCTAGGGGTAGGTGTAGTGTTTGGTTTAGGGTAAGGGTTATTGTTAGGGCTAGGACTAGGTTTTTGTTTAGGTCTAGGGCTAGAGTTAAAGCTAGATTTTGGATTAGATTTAGGTCTAAGGCTAGTGGTAGAGTTAGGTTTAGGAATAAGTTTATCAGTAGTGCCAGTGTTAGAGTGAGGTCTAGGGTTAGCATCTAAGACCTAGTTTAGTGTTAGGGTCAGAATAAGGGTCAGGGTTAGCATTAGAGTTTGGGATAGGATTAGAGCTAAAATGAGGGCTAGGGTCAGAACTATTATTGGGATTAGGATTTTGGTTAGCCTAATGATTAAGGATAGGTCTAGGGTTACCATTAGGGTTAGGGTTTTGCTTAGGGTAAGGGATAAGGTTAGAGATAGAGTTAGGGTTAGAGTTAGGGTTAGGGTTAAAGCTAGGTTTAGAGCTTGGATTAGGGATTGTTTATTTGTAGGTTTGGGGTTAGGGTTAGGGCATTGGCTAATGTTAGAACTAGGGTTACAATTAGGGTTAGTTTTAGGGTTAGGGTTAGGAGTAGGTCTAGTGTTAGGGTTAGGTATAAGGTAAGGGTGATATTTAGAGCTAGGGTTAGTGTTAGGATATGAATCAGGGTCTGGGTTAGAGTCAGGAATCAAATTAGTGATAGAGTTACTGTTAGTTTTTTGTTTAAGGTTAGGATGAGGTCTAGAGCTAGGGTGAACATTAGGATATGAGTCTGTTTCAGGGTTACATTTAAGATTAGGGTTAGGAGTCGAATTTAGGGCTAGGGTTAGGTCTAGTTGTAGTTTTAGAGTGGTTTAAACTAAGCTTTAGGGTTAGGGCCATTGCTCAGATTTGTTTTACTTCTAGGGTTAGGATTAGGGCTAGTTTTATTATTAACATTAGAGTTAGGGCTAGTGTTAGTATTAGGCTTAGACATAGGTTTATGGTCAGATTTAGAGTTAGGGTTAGAAATAGGGTTAGGACAATTACTAAGGATAGGGCAAGCATTAGTGCTAGGTTTAGGGTTAGGTTTGGGGTTATGGTAAGGAATAGGGTTAGAACTAGGGATAGGGCTAGTGTGAGAGTTAGAGTTAGTCTTAGTGCTAGAGCTAGGGTTAGGTTTAATTATAAGGTTACCGGTAGGGCCAGTGTTAGGGTTTGCTTTATGCTTAGGTTCAGGTTTAGACCTAGGGTTATTGTTTGTGTCAGAATAAGGGTCAGGGTTAGTGTTAGGGTTTGGGATAAGATTAGAGCTAGAATGAGGGCTAGTCAGGACTATTAAAAGGGTTCGGATTTTGGTTAGCCTAATAATTAGGAATAGTTCTATGGTTACCATTAGGGTTAGAGTTTTGCTTAGGGTTAAGGATAGGGATAGAGCTAGGGTTAGGGTTAGGTTTAGAGTTAAAGCTAGGTTTAGAGCTTTAATTATGGCAAGTTTTTTATGTAGGGTTAGGGCAATGGCTAATGTAAGATCTATGGTTACCGTTAGGGTTAGTTTTAGGGTTAGGATTAAGGGTAGGTCTAGTGTTAGGTTAGGTTTAAGGATAGAGTGATATTTAGAGCTAGGGTTAGTGTTAGGATATGAATGAGGGTCAGAGTTAGGGTTAGGACTTGAATTAAGGATAGGGTTACTTGTAGGTTTCGGTTTAAGGTTAGGAAGGGGTCCAAGCTAGGGTGAGCATTAGGAAACGAGTCTGTGTCAGGGTTACTTTTAAGGTAGGGTTAGGAGTCAAATTTAGGGCTAGGGTTAGGTATAGATGTAGTGTTACTGTGGTTTAAGTTAAGGTTTAGGGTTAGGGCTATTGCTTGGTTTGCTTTTACTGCTAGGGTTAGCGTTAGTGCTAATTCTATGATTAGCATTAGGGTTAGGGCTAGATTAGTGTTAGGCTTAAGCTTAGCATTAGGGTTACATTTAGATTTAGGGGTATATCTAGGTTTAGGGTTAGGACTAAGGATAGGACAAGGGTTAGGGCTAGGGCTAGATTATGGTATGTAATAGGGTTAGAATTAGGAATAGGGCTAGTGTGAGTTAGAGTTAGTCTTAGGGCTTGGGTTAGGGAATTGGATAAATTAGGGCTAAGATTAGGTCTATGGTTAGTGTTCAGCTTAAATATAGAGTAGGGTCTGAGTTAGTATTAAGTTTAGTTTAAGGGATAATGTTGTAGCTAGGTTTAGCGGTAGGGTGGTATTTAGAATTAGGGTTAGAGCTTTGGTTATGGTTAGGGTTATGATTAAGGCTAGGTTCAGTGCTGGGATGAGGCATAGTGTTTGTTTTAGGGTTAGAGCTAGGATTTGGGGTACAGCTACTTTCAGGTCTAGAATTATGTTTAAAGGTAATATTATGTTTAAGATAATGGCTACGTTTAGGGTAATGGTGAGGTTTAGAGGTAGGGTCAGCTTTAGGGCTAGGGGTTTTTATGGACATTCTCTGGGTTAATTTTTGGGATAGGTTAAGGTCTAAATTTAGGGATTGAATAGTGTTAGGGTTAGGGTTAGAATAATGATAGTGTTAGTATTAGGGCCCCGGTTAAGTTTAGGTTTATGGATAGAAATAGGATTAGAGATAGCATTAGGTTTAGACCTAGGGTTAGCATTATGGTTAGGGAAATGTTTATGTTAATAGATAGGGTTAAACTAGGCTGGGTCTAAGGTTATTATTATGATTATGTCTAGGGTTATGATTAGGGCTTGGGCTAGGTTTAAAGCTCAGGATAGGGCTCAGATTATGGATAGGTTTCAGGTTAAGTTAGTGCTATGGTTAGGGTTATGGCTAATATAAGTACTAGAGTTACATTTTGGGCTAATTTTATGGTTAAGGTTAGGGCTAGGTTGAGTGTTCAGGTTAGGGTTAAGGTCAGGGTGATATTTAGAGCTAGGGTTCATATTAGTGTCAGAGTCAAAGTCAGAGTTAGTTTTAGGGTTCGACTTAAAACTCGAATTAGGTTTAGGGTGAGGGGTAGGTGTACGGTTAAAGTTTCGTTTAGTTTAAGAATTAGTGTTAAAGCTATGGCTCAGTTTTGTTTTAGGCTAGGGCTAGGATTAGGGCTAGTTTTAGGATTAGTGTTAGGCTTAGGGCTAGTGTTTGGTTTAGGCTTAGGCTTCAGATTAGGGTTAGATTTAGAGATAGGTGTTGATCTAAGGTTAGTGCTAGGGCTAAGGATAGGGCAAGGGTTAGGACAATGGTTAGGGCTAGGGGTATGTTTATGGTAAGGAATAGGGTTAGAACTAGTGATAGGGCAAGTGTAAGAGTTAGAGTTCGTCTTATGGCTAGGTTTATAGTTATGGTTAGAGATAGGGCTATATTAGGGCTAGGGATAGTGTTAGGTTTAGGGTTAGAGTTAGGGTTACGTTTAGTTTAAAGGAATGGGTTATAGCAAGATTGAGATCTTGGCGAGGGTTAGTATTAGGGTTAGGAATAGGGTTTAGGGATAGGATGAGGGCTATTGTTTGTATTAGGTTTAGGGCTAGTATTAGGTCTAGGTCTAATTAGGTTAGGTTTAGGGTTAGGTCTAGGGTTACAATTAGCGATACATTTAATGTTAGGTTTATGGCTTGGTCCAGTGTAAGGGTTAGGTATAGGGTAATTGTCAGTTTTAGAGCTAGGGTTATTATTAGGGTCAGAATCAAGGTTAGGGTTTGGGTTAGGTTAGGGTTTAAGTTTAGGGCTCAAATTAGCATCAGATTTAGGGTTAGGGTAATGACAGGGTTAGGTTTAGGGTTTAGTTGTGGTTTAGTGTAATGGGTAGGGTTAAGTTAGGCCCAGGTTTAGCATAATGGTTAGGGTTAATGGATAGAGTTAGACCTAAGTTTAGGTCCAGGGTTATGTATAGAATTAAGTTTTTGTTTGGGGTAGTGTTAGGTTTAAGTTAAGGGTTAAAGCTAGGATAAGGACTCTGATTAAGGCTAGGTTTTTGGTTAGGTTAGGGCTAGGGTTAAGACTATGGCTAATGTACACAGCAAGGTTATGATTAGTGCTAGTTATAAGGTCAGGTTAAGGCTAGGTCTAGTGTTAGGGATAGATTTACATTTACAGTGCTTTTACAGCTAGCTTTAGTGTTAGGTTCAGAGTCAGGTTCAGGGTAGTTTTCACATTAGGACTAGAATTAGGGATAGAGTTGTGGATAGGGTTTGGGCTAGGTGTAAGTTTAGGGTTTGTTTTAGATTAAGGGTTAAGATTAGGGCTATAACTCAGTTTTGTTTTAGAGCTAGGGCTAGGATTAGGGCTAAGATCAGGTCTAGGTTTAGGGTGATGGTAAGGAAAAGGTTTAGAACTAACCTGTATGACTAAGGCAAGAGTTATATTAAGTCTTAGGGCTAGGGTTATATTTAGTGTTAGGGATAAGGCTAAGTTAGCTCTGGGATTAGGGCAAGTGTTAATGTTAGAGTTAGGCGAAGGTTAGGGCTAGGTTTAGTGTTAGGGTTTGGATTAGGGTTAGGTTTAGGGTAAGGGATGAGTTTATACCTAGTTTTACAGATAGGGTGAGGGTTAGAATTAGGGTTAGGGTTAGGGTTATGATAAAGGCGAGGATTATGTCTAGGATGTGTGTTAAGGTTTGTGTTAGGGATAGAACTAGGATTAAAGCTAGGGCTAATGTCAGGTCTAGGGTTAGAGTTAGGAATAGTTTTCAGGTTAGGTTTATATCTAGGTCTATTGTAAGGGTTAGGTTTATGGTTAGGGTCAGGTTTAGAGCTAGGGGTATTATTAGGGCCAGGGTTAGGGTTTAGGTTAGGTTATGGTTTATGTTTAGGGATCAAATTAGCATTAGGTTTAGTGATAGGTTAATGATAGTTTTAGGTTTAGGGTACAAGTTAGGTGTAGGGTAATGGATAGGGTTAGGGATGGGCATAGGATTAGGGTTTGGTCTAGGGTTAGCATAAGGGTTAGGGTTATCCTTAGGGTAATGGATAGGGTTAGATCCAGGGTTAGGGCTAGGGTTATGCTTAAGTTTCGATCTAAGTTTAGGCTTAGGCTTAGGGTTAGGGCTATCGATAGCCTTAGGATTACCTTTATGGTTAAAGATAGGGTAGGGATTGGATTCGGGCTAGGCTTTGTAATAGTTATGGCTATGGCTAAATTAAGAACTTGTTATGATTAGGGCTAGTTTTAGCGTTAATTTTAGGGCTAGCTATAGTTTCAGGGTTAGGCAGATGTTTAGAGCTAGGGTTAAGGTCAGGGTCCGTGTTCAGATT
This sequence comes from Marmota flaviventris, assembly GCF_047511675.1. Lineage (NCBI taxonomy): Eukaryota > Metazoa > Chordata > Mammalia > Rodentia > Sciuridae > Marmota > Marmota flaviventris. Next base: position 109,948 of record NW_027288117.1, on the reverse strand, counting down.
AGGATTATGGTTAGAATTAAAGCCAGAATTAGGACTAGGTTTAGGTCCAGGGGAAGAGTTAGTGTTTGGCTTAGGCTAAGGGTTATTACTAGGGCTAGATCTAGGTTTTTCTTTAGGTCTAGGGCTAGTGTTATGGCTATATTTAGGATTAGAGTTAGGTCTAGGTCTAGTGTTAGATTTTGGTTTAGGGTTAGGTTCCGGTTTAGACCTACAATTAGTTTTAGGGTCAGAATAAGGGTCAGGGTTAGGGTTAGGGTTTGGGTTATGGTTAGAGCTAGAATGAGGGCTAGATTTAAGAATAGTAATAGGATTAATGTTTGCGATAGGTTAAGGATTAGGGTTAGAATTAGAATTAGAATTAGTATTAGGGTTTGGCTTAGGGTAAGGGATAGTGTTAGAGCTAGGTTTAGGGCTAGGGTTAGGGTTAAAACGAGTTTTAGAGCTCAGATTAGGGCAAGTCTTTGTGTTAGGATAAGGGCTAGGGTTAGAGTAACAGCTAATGTAAGAACTAGGGTTACAAATAGGGTTAATTTTAGGGTTATGGTTAGGAGTTAGACCTCTAGTGTTAGGATTAGGTTTAAGGCTAGGATGATATTTAGAGCTAGTGTTAGTGTTACGTTAGTAGTCAGGGTCAGGGTTAGTTTTAAGGTTAAGGTTAGACTGAAATTATGGCTATGGTTACTGTAAGTGTTTGGTTTAAGTTTAGGATGGTGTTTAGAGTTAGGGTGAGTGTTAGGATATGAGTCAGAGTCAAGGTTAGTATTAAGATTAAGGTTAGGACTCAAATTAGGGCTATGGTTAGGTCTAGGATTAGTATTAGGATTTGGTTTAAGTTAAGATGTAGTATTAGGGTTGTTGCTTGGTTTTAATTTGCTGCTAGGGTCAGGGATAGGGCTAGTTTCACGAGTAGCATTAGGGTTTGGGCTAGTGTTTATATTAGGCTTAGGCTTAGGGTTAGTGTTAGATTTAGAGTTAGGGATAGATCTAGGGTTACAGCTAGGAATAAGGACAGGGCAAGTCTTATGGCTAGGGTGAGAGCTAGGGTTAGGGTTATGGTAATGGTAGGGTTAGAACTAGGGATAGGGCTAGTGTGAAAGTTAGAGTTAGTCTTAGGGCTATGGTTAGGGTTAGGGATAGGGTTAAATTAGGGCTAGAAATAGGCATTAGGGATAGGTTTATTGTTCAGTTTAGGCCTAAAATTAGGTTTAGGTTTGGGGTTAAGTTTACAGTAAGGATTGGCATTATAGCTAGGTTTAGAGGTTGAGTGAGGGTTAGAATTAGGGTTAGGCCTATGGTTAGGGTTAGGGTTATGATTAAGGCTGGTTTTAGGGCTTGGATGAGGGCTAGGGCTAGGGTTTTTTGGGGGGTAGGGCTAGAATTAGGGCTAGGACTAGTATCAGGTCTAGAGTTAGGTTTATGGATATAGGTAGTGTAAGGGTTATGTTTAGTTTTAGGTCAGCTTTAGAGCTATGGGCATTATTAGGGTCAGGGCCTTGTTTAGGGTTTGGGATAGGCTTTGGTTTAAATTTAGGACTTGAGTTAGCATTAATGTTAGTGTTAGGGTAATGATAGTGTGAGGTTTAGGGTTTAGGTTTGGATTAGGGTAATGGATAGGGTTAGGATTAGGAATAGGTTTAGGTTTAGGCCTAGGGTTAGCAATAGTTTTAGGGATATAGTTATGGCGATAGATATGTTTAGAGCTAGGTTTAGGGCTAGGGTTATGTTTATGATTAAGGCTAGGGTTAGGGTTCATGTTAGGGTTAAAGCTTAGGTTAGGCTTTGAGTTAGGTCTAGGTTTTTTATTAAGTTATTGCTAGGGTTAGGGTTATAGCTAATATAAGTACCAGGGTTACATTTAAGGCTAAATTTAGATTTAGGGTTGGGGCTAGGTCTAGTGTTAGGTTTAGGTTTAGGGTTAGAGTGATCTTTAGAGGTAGGTTTCGTGTTATGGACGGATTCAGGGTCAGGGTTAGTTTTGGGTTCAGCTTAAAACTTGAATTAGGGCTAAATTTAGGGTTAGGCTTAGGGTTTGGTTTAGGTTAAGGGTTAGGTTTAGGGCTATGTCTGGAATTTATTTTAGGACTAGGGCTAGGATTAGGGCTAGTTTTAGTATTAGAATTAAGGTTAGGGCTAATGGTAGGTTTAGGTTTAGGCTTAGGTTTCAAGATAGATTTAGAGTTAGATTCAGATCTAGGTTAGGGCTAGGGCTAAGGATAGGGCTAGGGTTAGGGCTAGGATTATTGTTCCAGTAAGGTGTAGGTTTAGAACTAGGAATGGGGCAAGAGTGAGAGTTAGAGTTAGTCTTAGGGCTAGGGTTAGGGCTAATATTAGGGATAGGCGTAAATTAGGGGTACGATTAGGGCTAGGGTTATAGCTAAAATTAGGACTAAGGTTAGTGTTAGAGTTAGTTCTAAGGTTAGGGTTAGGGTTAGGATTAAGGCTAGGTTTAGGGCTAGGATAAGTCCTGGGGTTAGTGTTAGGGTTCTAGCTAGGATTAGGGCTAGTGCTAATGTCAGTTCTAGGTTTACAATTGGGGATAGATTTACAATGTTTTATGGCTAGTTAGATTAGTTAATGGTTAGTTAATGGTTAGATTTAGGGTAAGGGTCAGGTTTAGGGCTAGGGAAATTATTAGGTTAAGGTTCAGGGTTAGAGTTTGTTTGAGGTTAGGTTTTAGGTTTAGGGCTCTAATTAGCTTTAGGGTTAGGGTTAGGGTAATGATAGGTTTTTGTTTAGGGTTCAGTTTAGGTTTAGGGTAATTGATAAGGTTAGGGCTAGCAATAGTTCTAGAGTGAGCATTAGGGTCAGGGTAATAGTACAATGGATAGGATTAGAGCTAAGCTTAGGGATAGAAATTGGTCTTGTTTTAGGGTTATGGTTATGGTTAGATCTAGGGTTAGGGTTAGGGTTCTGTTTACTGTAAGAGTTGGGTTTTGAGCTAGAGTTAGGGCTAGGGCGAGGGTTGGGTTTAGGGTTAGGTCTAGGGATAAGATTACAGTATGGTTAGGGTTAGGGTTATGATTAGGAGTATGGTCATCATTAGGGGTAGTGTTAGGGTTAGGGTAATGGATATGACTATATGTAGGTTTAGGTTTATGGTTGGAGTTACATTGAGGTCTAGGCTTAGGGTTAGAGCTATGATTATGGTTCGGTTTATTATAAGGGTTAGACCTAAGTCTATGGTGAGAGTGAGGTTTAGGGTTAGGTCTAGGATTAGTTTTCTGGTTAGGTTTAGGCTTAGGTTTAGGCCTAGGGTTATCAATACAGTTAGGGTTGTGTTTAGGGTAATGGGTATATTTAGAGCTAGGTTTAGTATTAAGGTTAATGTTATTATTAGGGCTAGGTTTAGGGTTAGATTTAGGGAAAGGTGTATATTTATATTTATATTTATATTTAGGGTAAGGGTTAGACTTTGAGCCAGGGTGAGGACTAAGGCGAAGGTTAGGTTAGGGTTAGTGTTACAGTTTGTGTTAGGGTTATGCCTAAGCCTAGGTTAAGGCCTAGGATAAGATCCAGGTTTTGTGTTAGGTTTAAGCCTAGGGTTAGGGCTATGGGTATTATAAGAGCTAGGGTTATTATTAGGGCTAGTATTAGGGTTAGAGTTATGGCTAGGTCTAGTGTTAGGTTTAGATGTTGGTTAGGCTCAGGTTTAGAGATAGGTTTACTGTTAAAGGCAAGGTCAGTGTTCAGGTTAGATTTACGGTTAGGGTGAAAGCCAGAATTAGAACAAGGTTAGGTTTAGGAGTAGGGTTAGTGTTTGTTTTAGGTTAAGGGTTATTGTTAGGACTAGGACTAAATTTTGTTTAGGTCTAGAACTAGAGTTATTGCTAGATTTAGGATTTGGTTTAGGTTTAGGGCTAGTGTTAGGGTGTGGTTTAGGTATAAGTTTACTATAAGGATTGTTTCAGGGTTCAGTTTAGGGTTAGGTTCAGGTTTAGACCTATAATTAGTGTTAGTGTCAGAATAAGGGTGAAGGTTAGGGTTAGGTTTTCGGTTAGCATTGGAGCTAGAATGAGTGGTTGTGTTAGGACTAGAAATAAGATTACACTAAGGATTAGGATTAGGACTAGGGTTAGCATTATGGATAGGGTTTGGCTTAGGGTAAGTAATCCGGTTAGGGCTAGAGTTAGGGTTAGGTTTATGACTAGGGTTAGGGTTAATGTTATGGTTAAATCAAGTGTTCAGGCTCAGATTAGGGCTATTTTTGTGTTAGGGTTAAGGCTAGAGTTAGGGCTAAGTCTAATGTAAGAACTATGTTTATAATTAGGTTCAGTTTTAGGGATGGGATTTGGGCTGGTCTAGTGTCAGCATTAGATTTAGGGTTAGGGTGATATTTAGAGCTATGGTTAGTTTTAGGCCTAGGACTTGAATTAGAGCTAGGGTTATGGCTAGTTGTAGGATTAGGGTTTGATGTTAAGGTTTAGTGTTAGAGCAATGGCTCGGTTTTGTTTTAGGGCTAGGACTAGGGTTAGGGCTAGTTTTAGGATTAGCAATGTTATTAGGGCTAGGGGTAGGGTGAGGTTTAGGCTTAAGTTTAGGGTTAGATTTAGAGTTATGGTTAGATCTAGGGTGAGGGCTATAGCTATGATGAAGGCTAAGATTTGGGGTAAGGTAACGGATAGGTTTAGAAATTAAAATATGGCTAGGGTGAGAGTGAGTTTGTCTTAGGACTAGGGTTAGGGGTAGGGTTAAGGTTAGGGTTAAATTAGGTCTAGGATTAGTGCTAGAGTTAGTGTTAGTGTTAGGCCTATGGTTAAGGGTAGGGTTAGCGTTTGTGTAATTGTTAGGGTTAGGGTTAGATTTAGGGAATGTGATGGGTTTATAGTTAGGTTCAGGTCTCAGTCAAGGGTTAAAATCAGGGGCAGAGCCATGGTGAAGTTTTGGATTAGGATTAAGGCTAGGTTTGGGGCTAGGATGACGGGTAGGTTTTGTGTTAGGGTAAGGGCTAGAATTAGGGCTAGGACTAATGTCACGTCTAGGGTTATGGTTAGGGTTAGGTTTATGGCTAGGTCTAGTGTAAGGGTTAGGTTTAGGGTAAGGGTCAGGTTTAGAGCTGGGTGTATTATTAGGGTCAAATTCCAGGTTAGGGTTTACTTTAGGTTAATATTTAGGGTTAGGGCTCAAATTAGCATTAGGGTTAGGGTTAGAGTAATGAATAGGATTAGGTTTATGGTTCAGGTTAGTTATCGAGTAATGTATAGGGTACTTTTAGGAATACTGCTAGGTTTAGGCCTAAGGTTAGTATTTGGGATAGGCTTATGTGTAGGGTAATGGATAGAGTTAGTGCTAGTGTTAGGGATTGGGTTAAAGTTAGGATTAGGACTAGTGTTAGGGTTAGGCCTAGGGTTAGTGTTAGGGTTAGGTTTAGGTTAAGTGTTTATGGTTAGGGCTAAGGCGATGTTTAGAGTCAGGGCTATGATTAGAATTAGGGTTAGAGTTAGGGCTAGTGTTAGCATTAGTGTTAAGTTTATATTTAAGGTAGTGGATAGAATTTGAGGTAGGATTTGTGCTATGGTTACAGTTAGGATTAGGGCAAGGGTTGAAGTTAGGGTTAGGGTTAGGGTTACATTTAGGGTAAGAGTTAGAATTTGACCTAAGTTTAGGTCTAGGAAAGTGTGAGGGTTAGGGCTAGGGCTAAGGTTAGGATTAGGCTTACAGCTAGTTTTAGTGCTACATTTAGGGCTAAGATTTGGAGGGATGTTTATGGCTAGTGTTAAGACTATGGGTAATGTAAGAACTAGGATTATGTTTATGGCTAGTTTTAAGGTTAGGGTTATGGAAATGTCTAGTGTTAGGGTATGTTTTGGGTTAGGATAATGTTTAGAGCTAGGGTTTGTGTTAGGGTAAGGATCAGGGCTCAGGTTAGCATTGGATTTATGGTTAGGAGCACAATTTTACTAAGGTTAGTTCTAGTGATATTGTTAGTCATTGCATTAGACTAATGGTTATTGTTAGTGCTGGAGCTAGGTTTTTGTTGAGGGCTATGGCTAGAGTTATGACTATATTTAGGATTAAGTTTTGGTCTAGTGTTAATGTTATGGTTAGGTTTAGGTATAGGTTTACCCATAGGGCTAGTGTTACTGTTTGGTTTAGGGTTAGGGTCAGGCTTAGACCTAGGGTTAGTGTAAGGGTCAGAATAAGGTCAGGGATAGGCTTAGGGTTTGGGTTAGGGCTAGAGATAGAATGAGGCCTAGGGTTAGGACAAGTAATAGAGTTAGGGTTAGGGGTAGGCTAAGGATTAGGCTTAGGACTAGGGTAACATTAGGGGGAGGGTTGGCATAGGGTAAGGGGAGGGTTAGAGCTAGGGTTAGGGTTAGTGTTAGCATTAGGGTTAAAGCTAGAGTTAGGGTTCAAATTAAGGCTAGGTTTTGTGTTAGGATTAGGGCTATCACTAATGTAAGACCTGGTATTATGATTAGGGCTAGTTTTAGGATTAGCGTTAGGGCTAGGTTTAGTGTTCGGGCTAGGATTAGGGTTAGGGTGATGTTTAGAGCTAAGGTTAGTTTTAGGATCAGAGTCAGGGTCATAATTAGTTGAATGGTTAGGTTTAGGACTCAAATTAGGGCTATGGTAAGGGCTAGGCATAGTGTCAGGGTTTGGTTTAGGTTAAGGTTTAGGATTAAAGCTGTAGCTCAGTTTTGGTTGAATGCTATGGCTATTGTGATGAATAGTTTTCAAATTAGCATTAGAATTAGGGCTAGTGTTAGGGTGAGGTTTAGGTTTTAGGTTAGGTTTAGATTTAGAGTGAGGGTTATATCTAGGTTTAGGGATAGGGCTAAGTTTGGGGCTAGGGTTAGGGCTAGGCTTTAGGTCATGATAAAGGATAATGTTAGAACTAGGGCTAGGGTTAGGGCAAGAGTTAGAGTTAGTCTTAGGGCTAGGGATACGATTTGATATAGGGTTAGGGCTAAATTAGGTGTAGGATTAGAGCTAGATTTTGTAATAAAGCTAGGCATTGGTTTAGGTCTAGGTTTTGAATTAGGGTTAGGGTATGGTATGATATTATAGCTAGGTTAAGGGCTAGGGTGAGAATTCACTTTAGGGTAAGGCCTAGTGTTAGGGTTAGGGTTCGGTTTAAGGCTAGGTTTAGGGCCAGGATTAGAGCTTTTTTTTTTTTTTTTTTTTTTTTTTTTTTTTTTTTTTTTTTTTTTTTTTAGCATAAGTGCTAACATTAGGGTTAAGGCTAATGTTAGGTCTAGGGTTATGGTTAGGGATAATTTCAGGATTAGGTTTATGGTTATGTATAGTGTAAGTTTTAGGTTGAGGGTTAGGGTCACTTTTGGAGATAGGGGTATTATTAAGGTCAGGGTAATGGTTAGGGTTTGTTTAGGTTAAGGTTTTTGGTTAGGGCTCAAATTAGGTTAGGATTATGTTTAGGGTTAGGATAATGGATATCTTTAGGTTTAGGGTTCAGGTTAGGTTTATGGTAATTAATAGGGTTAGGGTATTGGATAGAGTTTGGGTTATCCTAGGATTAGTATTAGGGTTAGGTTTAGGGTTAAGGTAATAGATAGGATTAGAGCTAGAGTTAGGGCTAGTTTTATGGTTAGGATTAAGGCTAGGGTTAGGATTAGGTTTAGCATTAATTTAGGGTTAAAGCTAGTGTTAGGGTTAGGGTTAGGGCTAGGTTTTAGTTTAGGTTAGGGTTAGGGTAGGGCTATAGCTAATATAAGACCTAGGGTTACGATTAGGCCTGTTTTAGGGTTACTGTTAGGGCTAGGTCTAATGTTAGGTTTAGGATATGATTAGAGTGATGATTTGAAATAGGGCTAGTGTTAGGGTCAGAGTCAAGGTCAATTTCAGTTTTAGGGTTAGGGATAACACCTGAAATAAGGCTATTGCTATGGGTAGGTGTAAAGTTAGGTTTTTGTATTAGGGTTAGGGCAAGAATTAGGGCTAGTATCAGGTCTGATGTTACAGTTAGGTTAGTGTTAGGGTTAGGGCTAGGGCTCAGCTTTGTTTTAGATCTACAGCTAGGTTTAGAACTAGTTTTAGGATTAGCGATAGTTTTAGGGCTAGTGGTAGGGTGAGGTTCAGGCTTAGGGTTAGGGTTATATTTAGAGTTATGTTTTGATCTAGGGTTAGGAATTGGGCTAGGTTTAGGGGTTAGGTTAGGGCTAGTTTTGGGGTTAGGTTAGGGTTATGGTAACAGAGTTAGTACTAGAAATAGGTCTAGGGCAAGAGTTAGAGTTAGTTTTAGGTGTAGGGTTAGAGTTAGGGTTACAATTAGCACTAAATTAGGGCTAGGATTAGAGCTAGGGTTAGCGTTAGGGTGAGGGTTAGCATTAGTGTAAGTGTTGGATCAGGGTTAGGTTTAGGATTAGGGGAAGGGTTGTGGTTATACCTAGGTTCAGTGCTAGGGTGAGGGTTGAAACTAGGGATTGGGCTAAGGTTAGGATTAAGGTTAGGATAAAGCCTAGGTTTAGGGCTAGGTTGAGGGCTTGGGTTTGTTTTAGGATTAGGGCGAGAATTAGATCTTGGCTAATGTCAATTAGAGTTACGCTTAGGGATAGTGTTAAGGTTAGGTTTACTGCTAGGTCTATTGTAAGGGTTAGGTTTCAGGAAAGGGTCCAGATTAAATCTAGGTGTATTGTTATGGTAAGTGACTTGTTTAGGGTTTGGTTTAGGTTATGGTTTAGGTTTAGGGCTTGATTTAGCATTAGAGTTCGGAATTGGTTTAGAGTAATTAATAAGGTTAGGTTTAGTGTTCAGGTTAGTTTTAGGAAATGGATAGGGTTAATGTTAGAGATACGTTTAGAGTTAAGCCTATGGTTAGCATTTGGATTAGGCTTATGTTTATGGTAATGGATAGGTTTAGGGCTAGGGTTATGTTTAGGATTAGGGCTAGGGTTAGAGTTTGGGTTAAGCCTATGGTTACTGTTAGAGTTAGGTTTAAGGTAAGTGTTAGGTTTTGAGCTATGGTTAGGGTTAGGGCAATGGTTAGGGTTAGTGTGACATCTAGGTTTAGGGTTAGTGTTAAGTTTAGAGCTAGGTTTAGCATTAGGGTTAGGGTTATGTTTAGGGTAATGGATAGAGTTAGAACTAGGGTTTGGCCTTTGTTATGGTTAGGATTAGAACTAGGGTTTGGATTAGGGTTAGGTCTAGATTTATATTTGGGCAAGGGTTAGTGTTTGAGCTAGGGTTAGGGTTAAAGCAAGGGTTAGGGTTAGAATTAGGTCTATGGTTAGGGTTAGGGTTATACTTCTAGATAGATTTTGTGTGAGGTTTGGGGCTAACTTTAGGGCTATATGTAATGTGAGATCTAGAGTTAGGGTTATGGCTAGGTCTATTATTATGGTTTTGGCTAGATTTGGGGTTAGCATAAAATTTAGAGCTAGAATTTGTGTTACAGAAAGGGACAGTGTTTGGGTTAGGGTTATGGCCAGAATTAGGACTAGGTTTAGGTGTAGAGGTAGAGGTAGTGTTTGGGTTAGGTTAAGGGTTACTGTGAGGGATAAGGGTAGATTTTTGTTTAGTTCTAGAGCTAAAGCTTGAATTAGGTTTAGATCTAGGGATAATGGTAAGGTTAGGTTTAGGTATAAGTTTACAAGTAGGGCTAGTGTTAGGGTTTGGTTTAGGGTTACGGTCAGGTTTAGACCTCTTGTTTGTGTTATGGTCAGAATAAGGGTCAGGGTTAGGTTTAGGTTTTTGGATAGGGTTAGAGATAGAATTAGATATAGGGTTAGGACTATTAATAGGGTTAATATTTTTTAGCCTAAGAATTAGGAATTGGTCTAAGGATACCATTAAAATTAGAGTTTTGCTTAGGGTAAGGGATAGGGTTAGACATAGGTTTAGGGCTGGAGTTAGGGTTATGGTTAGGGTCAAAGCTAGGTTTAGGGCTCAGATTAGTGCTAGTTTTTGTGTGAGGATTAAGGATAGGGTTAGGGCAATGACAAATATAACAACTGGGGTTACAATTAGGGTTAGATTTAGGGTTAGGTTAGGGGTAGGTCAGTGGTAGGGTTAGGTTTAAAGTTAGATTGATATTTATAGCTAGAGATAGTGTTAGGATATGATTCAGGTCAGAGTTATTTTTATGGTTAGGGTTAGGACTCGAATTAGCACTAGGGTTACTGTTAGGTTTGGTTTAAGTTTAGGGTGCTGTTTAAAGCTAGAGTTTGTGTTAGGATATGAGTCAGGTTCCGGGTTATTTTTAAGTTTAGGATTAGGACTTGAATTAGGGCTAGGGTTAGTTATAGGTGTAGTTCTAGTGTTTGGTTTAAGTTAAGGTTTAGTGTTAGGCCTCTTGCTCAGTTTTGTTTTAGTGCTATGGTTAGGGTTAAGGCTAGTTTTACGATTAACTTTAGGGTTAGGGATAGAGTTATGGTTTGGGTTAGGATTAAGGCTGAGTATAACACTAAGATTAGGGATGGGTATTGTGTTAGGTTTAGAGCAAGTATTATGGTTATGGCTAGTGTCAGATCTAGGTTTAGAGTTAGGGAGAGTCTTAGGGTTAGGTTTATGGTAGGTCAAATTTAAGTGTTACATTTAGGGAAAGGGTCAGGTTTAAAGCTAGGCATATTATTTGTGTCATGGTCAGGCTTCGGGTTTGTGTTAGGATAAGGTTTAGGTTTAGGGCTCAAATTAGCATTAAGTTTAGAGTTAGGGTTAGGGTAATGGATAGGGTTAGGATTAGGGTTCATGCTAGGTTTAGAGTAATAGATATGGATTTGGTTTGTGATAGGTTTAGGGTTAGGCCTAGAGTTATCATTAGCATTATGGTACCATTAGGGTAATTTATAAGGTTAAACCTAGAGTTAGGGCTAGGGTTATGGTTCGGATTAGGGCTAGAGTAAGGGTTAGGGTCAGGGTTAGGGCAAGGGTTAGAGTTAGGATTAGGTTTTGGAAATAGTTTAGGGTTTGAGCTAGGGTTAGTGCTAGGGGAAGATTAGTGCTAGGGTGATGGTCATGGTTAGTGTTAGGGTTAGTGTTAGGCTTAGGGCTAGGGTTATCATTAGGGTTAAGGTAATAGATTTAGATGTCCGTTTAGAGTTATGGATAAGAGTTAGGTTTAGGTTTATGGTTACGGTTAGGATTTGAGCTAGCTTAGGTTAGGTTTAGGGTTAGGTTCACTGCTAGTTCTAGGGTTAGGTTTATGTTTATGTTTAAGGTATGTTTAGCTTTTGGTCTAGTGTTATAATTAGGGTAAAGTTTAGGGTTAAGGTAATGGGTAGGGTTCAAGCTAGGGTTATGTCTAGGTTTCAGGTTAGGATTAAGGCTAGGGTTAGGTTAGTGTTAGGCCTTCAGTTAGAGTAAGGGTTAGCTTAAGTTTAAGGGTTAGGGATTAAGGTAGGTTTAGGGCTGCAGTGAGAGTTAGGGTTACAGTCAGGGTTTGGTTAGGGTTAAAATTACGTTTATGGCTAAGGTTAGCATTAGGTTTATTGTTATGCTTAAGGTAGTGGATAGAGTTAGAGCTAGGGTTTGTGCTATGTTTAAGGTTAGGATTTGGGTGAGGCTTTGGGTTTGGGCTAGGGTTATGTTTATGGCAAGGTTAAGGGTTAGAGCTAGGATGAGGATTAGGGTTAGGTTTAGGGCTAGGTTTAGGGTTAGAGTTATGCTTAGGGTTAGATTTAGGGCTACAATTAGGACTAGGTTTTATGTGAGGTTTTGGGCTATTGTTAGGTTTATTAGTAATTTCAGAGCTAGAGTTATGGTTATGGCTACATTTAGGGTGTTTCCAGTGTTAGGGTTAGTATTTGGTTAGGATAAGTTTTAGAGCTAGGGTTTTTGTTAGGGTAAGTGTCAGGATTCAGGTTAGGATTAGGTTTAGGGTTAGGTCCAGAACATGGACTAGAGTTAGGTCTAGGGGTAGGGTTAGTGTTTGGTTTAGGTTAAGGGTTATTTTTAGGGCTAATGCTAGGTTTATGGCTATATTTAGAATTAGGTTTAGGTCTAGGGCTAGTGTTAGTGTTAAGTTTAGGTATAGGGTTACTGGTAGGGCTAGTGTTAGGTTTTAAATAAGGGTTAGGGTCAGTTTTAAACCTAGCTTTTGGTTTGAGTCAGAATAAGGGTCAGGGTTAGGGTTAGGGTTTGGGTAAGTTTAGAGCTAGAATGAGGGCTAGGGTTAGGACTAGTAATAAAGTAAGGGTTTGGAGTAGGCTTAAGATTAGGGTTAGGACTAGGGTAGCAATAGGGTGAGGGTTTGTCTTAGGGTAAGTGATAGGGTTAGAGCCAGGGTTAAGATTAGGGATAGGGTTAGGGTTAGGGCTAGGGTTAGGGTTAAAGCTAGGGTTAGTCCTTGGATTAAGGCTAGGTTTTGTGTTAGGTTTAGGGGTATGGCTAATGTAAAAACTGGCATTACAATTAGGGCTAGTTTAGGGTTAGGTTTAGGTCAAGATGTTGTGTTAGGATTAGGGCTCAAATTAGCATTAGGGTTAGGGATATGGTATGATAGGGTTAGGTTTAGGGTTCAGGTTAGGTGTAGAGTAATCGATAGGATTAGAGTTAGTGAAAGGGTTAGGTTTAGGCCTAGGGTTAGCATTAGAGTAAGGGTTATGTTTAGGGTAATACAGAGGGTTAGAAGTAGGGTTAGGGCAAGAGTTATGGTTAGTATTTGGGCTTGAGGAAGGGTTAGGGTTAGGGTTAGGCCCAAGATAGCCTTAGGTTTAGGTTTAGGGTACAGTTTACGGTTTGTGCTAGGGATTGCACTAGGGCAAATGTTAGGTTTAGGGATAGGCCTAGGTTATAGTTAGGGTTAGGCCTAGGTTATAGTTACTGTTAGGGTCAAGGTTAGTGATAGGATTAGGGCTAGGGTTATCATTACATTTATTGTTATGAATAGGGTTTGATGTTAAGTTAGGTTTAAGGTTAGTATTAGGTTTTGGCTTAAGGGTAGTGTTAGGGATAGGTGGAGGGTTAGGTTTAGTGTAATGGGTTTGAGCTAGGGTTAGATCTATGACAATGTTTAGGTTTATGGCTAAGGCTGGAGTTAGGTTTAGTGTAGGTTTATGGTTAGGGCTAGGGTTATCATTAGGTTTAGGGTTAGGGTTAGTTTAATGGGTAAGGTTAGAGCTAGAGTTATGGCTAAGGTTAAGGTTAGGATTAGGGCTAGGGTTAAAGTTAGGGTTATGTTTAGGCCAAGGGTTAGTGTTAGCATTAGGTTATATTTAAGTGTTAGGGATTGAGCTAAGATTTGCACTAGGACAAGATTTAGGGTTAGAGTCAGGGTTAGGGTTAGGGCTAGGGTTAGCATTAGGGTTAGGTTTATGGTTAGGGTAATGTAGAAAGTTAGAGGTAGGCTTTGGCTTATGGTTATGGCTAGTTTTAGCATTAGTGATATGGCTAGGTCTAATTTAGGGTTAGGTTTTCGGTTAGAAAAAGGTTTCGAGCTAGGGTTTGTGTTAGGGTAACTGTCAGTGTTTTGGTTAGGGTTAGGTTTATGATTAGGTCCAGCATTAGGACTAGGGTTACGTCTAGGGGTAGAGTTAGTGTTTGGGATAGGTTAAGGCTTATTGTTAGGGCTAGGGCTAGGTTTTTGTTTAGGGCTAGGGCTAGAGTTATCGTGAGATGAAGGATTAGGTGTAGATCTAGGTCTAGTGTTAGGGTTAGGTATAGGTATAGGGTTACAGGTTTCACCAATGTTAGATGTCGATATATGGTTAGAGTCAGGTTTAGACCTATGGTTAGTATCAGGGTCAGAATAAGAGTCAGGGTTAGATTTAGGGTTTTGGATAGGGATAAAGGTAGATTGAGAGCTAGTGTTAGGACTAGTAATAGAGTTAGGGTTTGGGTTAGGCTAAGGATTAGGTTAATACTAGGTAGCTTTAGGGTTAGAGTTTGGCTTAGGGTAAGGGACAGTGTTAGTGCTAGGGTTAGGGCTAGGCTTAGGGTGAGAATTATGATTAGCGCTAGGGTTAGGGTTAAAACTAGCCTTAGGTCTTGGATTAGCACTATGATTTGTGTTAGCTTTAGGTCTACGACTATTGTAAGAACTAGGGTTACAATTAGGGTTAGTTTTAGGTTTATGGTTACGTCTAGGTCTAGTATTAGGTTAGCTTTAGGGTTAGGGTCATGTTTAGGATAATGGATAGGTTAGGGTTAGGGAATGTGTTAGAGGTGGGCTGAGGGGTTAGCATTAGGGGTTAGGGTTAGGGTTATGGTATTGGATAGGGTTAGAGCTAGGGTTAGGGCTAGGGTTTTGGTTAAGGTTAGGGCTAGGGTTAGGGTTAGGTTTAGGGTTAGTGTAAGGATTAAAGTTAGGGTTAGGTTTAGGGTAAGGGTTAGAGCTACATTTAGGGGGTAGAGATAGGGTTAAAGATAGGATTTGGGCTCAGTTTAGGGCTAGGTTTTGGGTTTTGTTAGGGCAAGTGTTAGTGATATGGCTAATGTAAGAACTAGGGTTATGATTGGGCTAATTTTAGGGTTACAGTTAGGACTAAGTCTAGTTTTAGGATTAGTTTTAACTTTAGGGTGATGTTTTGAGCTATGATTAGTGTTAGGTTCAGAGTCAGGTTCAGGGTTAGTTTTAGGTTAGGGATAAGGCTTGAATTAGGGGTAGGCTAAGGGCTCGATATAGGGTTAGGATTTGGTTTAAGTTAAGGATTAGGGTTAGTGCTATAGCTTGGTTATGCTTTTGGGCTAAGGCTAGGGTTGTGGTAAGGGATAGGGTTAGAACTAATCATAGGGCTAGGCAAGAATTAGATTTAGTCTTAAGGCTAGGGTTAGGATTAGAGTTAGTTCTATACTAGGCCTAGGAATAGATCTAGGATTACTGTTAAGGTTAGGCCTAATTTTAGGGCTATGTTTAGGGTTAGGTTTAGGGGAAGAGATGGGGTTATAACTAGGTTTATGGCTAGGGCGATGATTAGAATTAGGTTTAGTGATAAGTTAGGATTGGGTTAGGATTAAGGCTAGATTTGGTGTTAGGATGAGGGCTAGGGCTTTTGTTAGGTTTAGGGCAAATTTTAGGGATAGGGATAATGTCAGATTTATGGTTATGGCTACGGGTAGATATAGGGTTAGTTTCATGGCTAGGTCTTGTATAAGGTTTAGGTTTAGGGTAAGGATCAAGTTTATAATTAGGTGTTTTTTAAGGTCAGCTTCAGGTTTCGGTTATGGGTTAGGTTAAGTTTTAGGTTTAGGGCTCAAATTAAGCTTTGGGTTAGAGTTAGGTTTAGGGTAATGGATAGGTTTAAGTTTTGGATTCAGGTTAAGATTAAGGTAATGTGTATGGTTAGGGTTAGTTATAGGGTTAGGGTTAGGCCTAGGTTTAGTATTTGTGTTATGGTTATTGTTAGGGTAATGGATATCATTAGAGCTAGGGTGAGGGCTAGCGTTTTGGTTAGGATTATTGCTAGAGTTAGGTTTAGGGTTAGGGCTAGGGCTAGGGTTAGTGTTTGGGTTAGTTTTAGGATATAGGTCAGGTTTTGAACTAGGGTTAGTGCTAGTTTGAGAGTTACATTTAGTGTTATGTCTAGGGTTAGACTTACAGTTATGTTTAGGGTTAGAGTTAGGGTTAGGGCTAAGGTTACCTTCAGAGTTAGGTTAATGGATAGGATTAGGTGTCAAGTTAGGGTTAGGTGTAGTTTTAGGTTTAGGGTTAGTGTTAGGGTTTGGGCTAGGGTTAGTTAGAGTATAGTTTAGGATTTGATCTAGGGTTAGGGCTATGATTAGGGTTAGGTTTAGGGTGAGGTCTAGGATTAAGTTTACAGTTAGAGTTAGAGCTAGGGTTATCATTAGGTTTACGGTTTGGTTTACTGAAATGGATAATTATAGAGATAGTATTAGGGCTAGTATTAACATTATGATTAGGGCTAGGTTTAGCTTTATGTTTAGGGATAGGGCTAGGTTTATGTTTAGAGTTAGGGTTAGGGTTTTAGCTAGGTTTAGGTCTAAGTTGAGGGTTAGGATTTGCGTGAGGGATACGATTAGGTTTAGGGTTATGCTTAGGGCTAGGTTTAGGCCTAGGATTAGGGCTAGATTTTGTGTTAGGTTTAGAGCTATGGTTAGGGGCTATGGGTATATAAGAAATAGGGTTATGGTTAGGGTTATGGCTAGGTCTAGTGTTAGGTTTATGTTTTGGTTAGAGTCAGTTTTAAAAGCTAAGTTAGTGTTAGTGTCAGGGTCTGTATTTGGATTAGGATTAGGGTTAGGGATAGACCCTAAATTAGAATTGGTTAGGTCTAGATGTATTGTTAGTGTTTGGGTTAGGTTAAGGGTTATCATTAGGACTAGCACTAGGTTTTTGTTTTGGTCGTGGGTGAGATATGTGGCTAGATTTAGGATTAGGTTTATGTCTAGGCTAGTGTTAGTGTTGGGTTTAGGTATAGGTTTACAGGTAGGGATAATGTTTGAATTTGGGTTATGTTTAGGGTCAGGGTTACGGTTAGTGTTTGGGTTATGGTTATAACCAGAATGATGGCTAGAATTAGGACTAGTAATAAAGTTAGGATTAAGGTTATGACTAGGGTTAGCATTAAGGTTACCGTTTGGCTTAGGGTAAGGGATAGGATTAGTGCTAGGGTTAGGGTTAGGGTTAGGGATAGTGTTAGGGTTAGATTTAGGTATAGGTTTATTGCTAGTGATAGTGTTCGGTTTTAGTTTAAGTTTAAGGTCAGGTTTGGACCTACGGTTACCATTATGGTCAGAATAATTGTCAGGTTTGGGTTATGGTTAGAGCTAGAATGAGGGCTAAAGTTAGTACTACTAATAGGGTTAGGTTTGGGTTAAAGTAAGGATTAGGGTTAAGACTAATGTTAGCATTAGTGTTAGGGTTAATTTAGGCTAAGGGATAGGGTTAGAGCTAGAGTTAAGGCTATGTTTAGGGTTAGGGTTATGGCTAGTGTTAGAGTTAGAGTAAGGGTTAAAGATAACATTATGTCTCAGTTTAGAGCTACGTTTTGGCTAGAGTTAGGGCTAGGTTTAAATTTACAGCCATTGTAGGGACTAGGGTTATGATTTGGGCTAGTTATAGGATTAGGGGTTAGGACTAGGTCTAGTGTTAGGGTAAACTAACTGGAAAACTGACCCTAGACATAATCCTAAATTTAACACTCGACATAGCCCTAAACCTAACTCAAACCCTAAACCTAACCATAAACCTAAACATAACCATAGCCCTAATCCTAACTCTACACCAAAAATCTAACCCTAACCCTAACCCTATATCTAACCCTATCCATTAGTCTAACCCTAAACCTGACATTAATGATTACCCTAGCCCTAACCCTAACCCTAACACTAACTCTACCATAATCCTACCCCTAGACCTAACCCTAAAACTAACCCTCTCCCTAGCCATTACCCTAGTTCAAAACCGAAACTTTTCACTAAACATAACCCTAAACCTAACCCTAGTTCTAAACCTTACCCTAACCATAACTGAAGATCTATTCCTAAACTTAACCCTAGTTCTAACCTAAGCTCTAATCCGACCCACTACCATAACCATAACCCTTACCCTAATGCTAACACTAAGCCTAACCCTAACCCAATTGCTAATGCTAACCCTATCAATTAAACTAAACCTAACCTGAACCCTAAACTAAACACTATCATTACCCTAAATCTAATCCTAATGCTAATTCGAGCCCTAAACCTACATCCTTACTTAAACAAAACCTTAAGCTTGAACTTAACCTTAAAATCCCCCTAGCACTAATCCTGACCCTTACTGTAAGCCTAATCCTTACAATAAAATATAGGCCTAAACTTAACTCTAAAATTATCTTTAACCATAACCCTATAGCTGATATTAGCCCTAGTCCTAATCCTAGCCCTAAACCTAAAGAAAAAACACTAGCCCTCATCCTAGCCCTAAACCTAGCCTTAATCATAACCCTAACTCTATGCCTAGCCCTATCCCTACTCTAACCATAAGCCTACCTCTAAATCTGGTGATAACGCCATCCCTTATCCTAAACATAAACTTAACCATAACCCTATCACTACGCCTAAACTGAACACTAACTCTACCCTAATCATGGCCTTAACTTAACCCTTATCCAAACCCCAACCCAAATCCTAGCCCTAAGACAAACTCTCTCACACTAGCCCTATTCCTAGTTCTAACCTTAGCCCTTACTGTAACTCTAAAACCTAGCCCTAACACTTACTAAATACATGAGCCTTACCCTTAACCTAACGGTAAGAAAAAACTAAGCCTAACACTAACCTTAACCCTTAGCCCTAACTCTAATACTAACCCTAACCCTAGACCAAACCCTAAACCTGACCCTAGCCTTAGCACTAACCCTAGCTTAAACCCTAACTTGTATCCTAATCTTAATGCTAACCCTAATCCTAGCCTTAACCATAACCCTAACCCTAAATCTAGCCCCTAATCCTAAACATAATCCTAGCCCTAACCATACTTCTAAATCGATCAATTACCCAAACAATAACCATAAACCTATGCTAACCCAAGGCCTAAACCTAACCCTATCCATTAACCTAAACCTAACATGAACTCAAAACCTAACCTGAAGCCAAAACCTAACCCTATTCCTTACACTTACCCTAACTCTAATCCTAAGGCTAATTTGATCACTAACCCTAAAACCTCAACCTAATCCAAACCCAAAACCTGACCTGAAACATTATAGTACCCCTAGGTCTAAATCTGAACCTTACCCTAAACCTAACCATGAATATAGACCTAGCCATAAACCTTACCCTAAATCTATCCCCAACCATAACCCTAGACCTGATTTTAACCCTAGCCCTAATTCTTGCCATAACCCTAACACAAATGCTAGCCCTCATTCTAGCCATAAACCTAGTCTTGATCCTAACCTGAACCCTAACTCTAGCCCTATCCCTAATTTTATTTCTTGCCCTATACCTAAACCTAGATATAACCACAACCTTTCCCCTAAATCTAACCCTAAACTAACCCTAGATTTAACCCTTACACTAATCCTAGACCTGACCCTAGCACTAATTTAGCCCTAACCCTAATCCTAACACAAGCACTAATACTAACTCTAACTATCGCCCTAACCCTATTCCTAGTTCTAACCCTATCCCTTGCCATAACCCTAACACTTGCTCTACCCTTAGCCCTAAACCTAGCCCTACCACTAACCCTAGATTTAATCATAACTCTAAATCTAACCCCAACCCTAAACCTAAACCTCACACTACATCTAGCCCTAACACTAACGGTAATCCAAAAACTAGCCCTAACCTAGTCCTAGCCTTAAAAAAAATGAGCAATAGCCCTAACTGTAACCCTTAACCTAAACCAAAACCTATCCCACACCTAACCCTAACCCTATCACGCAAACCAAACCAACTCATAGGCTTAACACTAATTCTTAACCTAAACTAAAACCTAACATTTTACCTAGCCCTAACCCTAGCCATAATTTGAGTCCTAACCCTAAGTCTAGAACTTCTCTGACCCTGACTCAGACCCTAACAATAACCCTAGCTCTAAACATCACACTAACACTAAACTTAACCCGAACACTAGACCTAGCCCTACCCCTAACCCTAAAACTAGCCCTAAACGTAACACCACTTCTTACATTAGCCATAGACCTGTGCTAAAAAAAAAAAAAAAACAAAAAAAAAAAAAAAAAAAAAAAACTATCTCTAATCTGAGACCTAAACCTAGCTATAAACCTAACCCTAAACAAAACCTATACCTATACCTAACCCTAGCTCTAAACCTATCCCTTACCCTAAGCCAAACCTTCACCCTAATGCTTCCCTAGACTTAATCCTAATCCTTAGCCTACCCCAAACTATAACACTATTACTATTCCTAATCCTAGCCCTCATTCTAGCTCTAAACTTAACCCAAATCCTAACACTAATCCTGACCTTAATCTTACCCTAATTTTAACCCTAGGATTAAACCTGACCCTAACCCTAACTGAACCCTAACACTAGTCCTATGGGTAACTCTATACCTAAACCTAATTTTAACACTAGTCTTAGACATAAACCTAATCCTAAATCTAGCCATAATGCTAGCCCTAGACCTGAACAACAACCTTGCCCTAGCCCTAACAATTACCCTTAATGTAATCCAAACACTAACCCTATTTCTAGACCTAACCCTAGTCCTAATTCTGGCACTAACCACAACACTCACTCTAACATGAACACTGACACTGACCCTAACATAAACCTAGCTCCAAACCTCACCCTAACTCAAAACCTAATCCTAACACTACACCAAGCCATAACCCTAACTCTAAAATTAGCCCTAATTATAACCCTATCTCTTAACTACCATGGCCCTAACCCTAGGCCTAAAATAAAAAAGACCTTATCCTAGTCCTAAACCCAGCCCTAAGTATAACCCTAAATTTACCATAGGCCTATCCCTAACCCTAACCTTCCCCTTAAACCTAACCCTTGCTCAAAGCCTAACCTTTACCCTAATCATAACCCTAAACCTATCCAAACCCTACCCTAACCCTAGCCCTAATCCTAACAATAACCATAGCCCTAACCCTAGCTCTAACCCTATCCATTACCCTAAACGTAATCCTAACACTAATTCTAACCCTAGGCTTAACCCTAAAACTATCACAATCTCTAAACCTATAAAACTAACCTGTACCCTAACCCTAGATCTAACCCTAACTCCAACTCTTAACCTAACCCTAAGGCTAAGCCTAACACAGACACTAGCCCTAATCCTAATGCTACAATAAAAATATAATTTAAAAAAAAAGATGTAGTGTCCACCAAAAACTAAAAAAATAAAAAAAAATATTTAAAAATTCTCTCTCTCTTTATAAAAAAATGAGCAATAATCTTAATCTTGAACCTTATCTTAAAACAAACCTTAATACTACACCGAGACCTAACCCTAGCTCTAATTCGAGTCCTAACCAAAACCTTAAACTAACCCTCACCCTGAATCATATCCTAATACTCACCCTAGGTCTAAATACCACCCTAAAGTTAAACTGAACCCTAACATCAACCCTAGCCTTAATTTGAGTCTCAATCCTAACCTTAAAACTGACTCATATCCTAACAGTCACCCTAGCTCTAAAGACGGCCCTCACCTAAAACTGAACCCTAAAATAAATCCTAGCCCTTATTTGAGGCCTAACCCTCACCCTAAAACTAAAACTGTCTCTGAATTATATCCTAATACTAACCTAGCTATAAATATCACCTAACATTAAACCTAACCCTAACACTAGACCTACCCCTACTCCTAACCGTAATTGTAACCTAGTTCTTACATTATCCGTTGCTATAACATAAGCCCTAACCCTAACACAAATATTATCCCTAACTGAGCAATAAACCTAGATTTAACCCTAAGTCTAACCCTAACTCTAGCCCTAACCCTAGCTCTAAGCCTATCCCTTACCCAAAGCAAAACCCTAACCCTAATGGTAACCCTAGACCTATCCCTAATCCTTAAGCTAACCAAAGTCCTAACCCTATTAATAGTCATAACCCTACCCTCACTCTAGCTCTAACTCTATTCCAAACCCTAATGTTAACCCTGACCATTATTTTCACCCTAACACTAACCCTAGGTCTAAACCTGGTAGTAACCCTAGACCAAACCATAATGCTAGACCTAGACCTAAACCAAATTTTAAATCTAGCCTTAACTCTAGCCCTAGACCTAAACAAAAACCTATCCCTAGCCCTTAAAGTAACCCTTAACCTAAAAATACCCCTAGACCTAAACCTAGTTCTAATTCTGGCTGTATCCCTAACTCTAACTCAAACCCAAACACTGATCCTGCCTTTAAGAGTAAACCTACCTCTAAACCTAACCCTAATCAAAAAGCTAAACCTAACACTAGACCTAGCAAAAATCCTAACCCTCAAAGTAGCCCTAATCATAACTCTGGCTTTTACATTACCCACAGCCCTAACCCTAGGTCTAAACCTAACACAAAACCTAGAGATAATCCTAGGCCTAAGCATAACACTAACCCTAATCCTAACTTAACACTTGATTAATCCTAACCCTAGCTCAAACCTGACCCTTTTCCTAAACATAAACCTAAACCTATCCTTAAATATACCCCTAAAACTAGCCCTAATCCTAAAGTTAACCCTAGTGCTAAACCTAGATCTAAACATACCCATTACCCTAAAACTAACCCTAAACCTATTGATAACCCTAGGCCTAACCCTAACCCTAAACCTAACCAGAAAACTAACACTAAAACTAACCCTAAACCTCACACTTGCTATATACCTAACTCTATCTCAAACCCTAACACTTACCATAAACATAAACATAACCATAGCCCTAACCCTAAACCTAAACCTCAATCTGACACTAACCATATCCCTATGCTTACATCTAACCATATCCATTACTCTAACCCTAATACCACCCCTAATGATGATGCTAGCCCTAATCCAATCCTAACAATAAACGTACTCTAATCTTATCCCTAGACCAAACTCTAAACCTAACCCTCACCCTAGACCTAACCCTAGCTCAAAACCTAACCTTATGCTACACATAACCCTAACACTAACCCTAGTTCTAACCCTAACCCTAACCCTAACTCAAGACCTATTCCTGACCATAACCCTAGCCCTAACCTTAGCTCTAACCCTATCCATTATCCTAACCATTACCCTTACCCTAATGCTAACCCTAGGCCTAACACAAACCCTATCTCTAAACCTAACCCTATCAATTACCGTAAACCTAACCTGAACCCTAAACAAAAACCTATCATTACCCTAACCCTGTCTAATGCTTATTTGAGACCTAACGCTAAACACTAACCTCCACCACACTCTAACCTGATTCTGACCCTAATAATTCCCCTAGCTCTAAACATGACCCTTAACCCTAAACCTAACCCTTAAACTAGACCTAGCCATAAACCTAATCCTAAAATTGAACTGTTCTCAACCGTAACCCCACACCTGACATTAGCCTAGCCCTAATCCTAGCCCTAACCCTAACAAAAAACCCAGCCCTTATCTTAGCCCTAAACCTAGATTAATCCTAACCTGAACCCTAACCCTAGCTCTAACCCCAATACTAACCCTAGCCCTAATCTTAGCCCTAATTTCACCCTCTCTTTAAACCTAAGCATAACCCTAGACCTAAGAATAAGTCTAACTCTCACACTAGACCTATCATAAGTTCTAACCCTATCCCTTAATGTAACCCTAACCCTAGCCCGAAACTTAGTCCTAACCCTTGCCCTAACCATAACCCAATCACTAACCTTAGATCATAATCTATCTCTAAATCTAACCCTGACCCGAAGCCTAAGCCTAACCCTAATACTAGCCCTAACCCTAACACTAATCCTAAAACTAGCCTTAATCCAACCCTAGCCCTAAAACAAAAGCGAGAAATAAGCTCTATCCCTAACCCTTAAACTAAATCAACCCTAACCATACACCTACCCATAACCCTAGCCCTAATTAGAGTTTTAAGACGAACCCTTAAACTAACCCTGACACTGGCTCTGACACTAACACTAATTCTAGTTCTAAACATCACCCTAATCCTAACACTAACCTTAACACTAAACCTAGCCCTAATCTTAAACCTAAAATTAGCCCTAATTGTAACCCTTGTACTTACATTAGCTGTAATCCTAACCCTAGCACTAACTTAACCCAAATCCTAGCCCTAATCTGAGCCCTAAATCGAGCTTTAACCCTAACCCTTTCTCTAACCCTAACCCTAGACCTAATCATAACCATAACCCTAGGCCTAACCCTATGCATTACCATAAGTATAACCCTAACACTAATGCTAACCCTAGGCCTAAACGTAACCCTATCTCTACTCCTATCCCTATTCATTTTCCTAAACCTAACATGAACCCTAATTCTAAGCCTATCATTACCCAAATCCTTAGACTAATATTAATTAAATCCCTAACTTTAAGCCTTAACCTATTCCAAACCCTAACCTAGACCTTCACCTTAATAATACCCCCAGCCCTAAACCTGACCCTACCCCTAAACCTAAACCTTATACTAGACTTACCCATAATCCTAACCCTAAACCTATCTTTAACATAATTCTAGACTTGAAATTAGCCATACTCCTAATCCTCACCCTAACCCTACAACAAACCATAGCCGTCAATCTAGCCCTAAACCTAGCATTAATCATAACTGTAATCCTAATCCTTATTATAAACATTACCCTACTACTAAAACTAGTATAGAACCATCCCTTACCCTAAACTAAATTCTAAATCTAACCCTAATTATATGCTTAAACTGAACACTAAACATAGACTAAATCCTAGCCCTAATTTAGCCCTATTCCTAACCATAACCCTAACCTTAGCCCTAAGACTAACAATAATTCTCACACTAGTTCTAATCCTAGCCCTTACCATAACCCTAACCCTAGCTTTAACCCCTGCCCAATTCTTACAGCTAGCCCTAAACCTAAGCCTAAGCCTCAAACTATCACTAAACCTAATCCTAATGTTAATCATAAAACTAGCCCTAACCCTACCACTAGCAGTAAAACAAAACCAAGCAATAGCCCTAACCCTAAACCTACCTTAAACCAAAACCTAACACTACACCTAGACCTAACGATAGCTTTAATTTGAGTCCTAACCCTAACCTTAAATGTATACCTGACATTGACACATATGCTAAATTCACCCTAGCTTGAAACACCATCCTTATCTTAAACCAAAACTTAACAGTAACCCTAGCCCTTATGTGAGTCCTAACACTAACCCTGACCATGACTCATATCCTAAAACTAACCCTAGATCTAAATATCACCCTAACTTTAAACTTAACCCTAACACTTAAACTACCCCTAACCCTAAACCTAAACCTAAAACTAACCCTAATTGTAACCCTAGTTCTTATATTAGCGATTGCCCTAACCCTAGTTCTAACCCTAACACAAAACTAGCCCTAATCCGAACCCTAAACCTAACTTTAACCCTAACCCTACCCTAACTATAGCCCTAAACCTAGCTCTAACTCTCTCCCTTACCCTAAGTGAAACCGTAACCCTAATGGTAAACCTAGATCTATCCCTAATCCTTAGGCTAACCAAAATATGAACCCTATTAATAATCCTGACTCTAGCCCTCATTCTACTCTAATCCTATCCCAAAACCTTACACTAACCCTGATGCTTATTCTGACCCTAACACAAACCCTAGGTCTAAAACTGACCTTCAACCTAGAGCAAACCCTAACACTGGCCCTACCGATAACTATACCTAAACCTAACCCTAAACGTAGACCTATGACTAACTCTCACAGTATCCCTATCCATACTTCTAAGCCTATCCATTAGCATAACCCTAACCCTAGCTCTAACCCTTGCCCTATCCTTAGTCCTAGCCCTAACCCTAGATCGAACCCTAACTCAAAATATAACCCTAACCCTAAGCCTAAGCCAAACAGTAAAACTAGCCCTAACCCTAATGCTAATGGTAAAACTAGCCCTAACCCTAAGTCTAGTAGTAAAATAAACTGAGCAATAGCTCTAACCTTAAACCTTAACTTAAACCAAACCCTAACCCTACACCTAGACCTAATCATAGTCTTAATTTGAATCCTAAACCTAACCTTAAATCTAACCCTGATGCTGACTCATATCCTAACACTCATCCTTGCTCGAAACACCCTCCTAAATTTAAACTAAAACCTAAAAGTAAACTTATTCTTAATTCAAGTCCTAACCCTAACCCTGACACTGACTTATATCCAAAAACTAACTCTAGCTCTTAATATCATCCTAACCTTAAACCTAACCCTAACACTAGACCTACCCCTAACCAGAACCCTAAAACTAACCCTCATTGTAACCCTAGTTCTTACATTAGACATTGCCCTATCATTAGCCCTAACCCTAACCCAAAAACTAGCTCTAATCCGAGCCCTAAACTTAGATTGAATCCTAACCCTAACTCTAGCCCTAACCCTAGCTCTAAGGCTATCACTTACCCTATGAATAACCCTAACACTAATGATAGCCCTAGACCTATGCCTAATCCTTAGGCTAACCAAAATGCTAACCTTATTAATAGTCCTGACCCTAGCCCTCATTCTAGCTCTAATCCTATCTCAAACCCGAACACTAACCCTGATCATTATTCTGACCCTAACACAAACCCTAGTTCTAAACCTGACCTAACACTAGACTAAAATCTAACACTAGCCCTGGACCTAAACCTAATCCTAAATCTAGCCTTATCTCTAGCCCTAGAACTAAACAAAAACCTAATCCTAGGCCTAACAATAACCTTTATCATAACAAAATCACCAACCTACCCCTAGACCTAAACATACTCCTAATTCTGACTGTAACCCTAACTTGAACTCTAATCCAAACACTGACTCTGCATTTAACAGTAAACCTACTTGTAAACCTAACACTAGATCTTGCCATAACTCTAACCCTAAAACTAGCCCTAATCATAATGCTAGCTCTTACATTACCCTCAGCTTTAACCCTAGGCCTAAACCAAACACAAAACCTAGAGCTAATCCTAGGCCTTAACCTATCCCTAAGCATAACTCTAACCTTAACCCTAGCCCTAACCCAAACCTAAACCTCACCTTAGTCCTCACCCTAGCTCAAAAATGTAACACTTACTATAAACATAAACCTAGAACTATCCCTGAATCTAACCCTAAACCTAGTCCTAATCCTAACCTTAACACAAGCCCTAACCCCAGCTCTAAACTTACCCATTACCCTAAACCTAACCCTAAACCTAATTGTAACCCTAGCCTTAACTCTAATCATAATCCTAACCCTAAACAGAAAACTAACCCTAGAACTAACCCTAAAATAATATTCACTATAGGCCAACTATAAATCAAACCTGAGCCTTATCATAAACCTAAACATAACCATAGACCTAACCCTAACTCTAAACTTAAATTTAGCCCTATCCCTAACCCTAAACCTACATCGAGCCATATTTATTACCCTAACCCTAAACCTAAAATTGATTATAATCATTCCCCTAACCCTAACCCTAAACCTACCGTAATCATATCCCTTAACATAACTCTTAACCTAACCCTTGCTCTAAACCTAATCATAGCTCAGAACCTAACTCTTACACTAAACATAAAACTAACCGTAGTTCTAATCCATACCTTAACACTAACTCAAGACCTAATCCTAACCGTAAGTCTAGCTATAAACTTAGCTCTAACTGTATCCATTACCCTAATCATAACCCATATCCTAATGCCCTACATTTAAACCTTAACCTATCCCAAACACTAATCACGACCCTGACCCAAACAATACCCTTAGCTCTAAACCTGACCCTAACCCTAAACCTAACCCTTACACTCATCTAACCTAACCCTAAACTATCTTTAACTGTAAAGCTGGACCTGAAACTATCTCTAGCCTTAATCCTAGCCCTAAACCTAGCCTTAATTCTAACCCAAACCATAAGTCGAGGTTTAACCATCATTCTAACCCTCGCCCTAGCCCTAAACCTAGCTATAACCCAATAACTTACTCTAAACCTAACCATAACCCTAAACCTAACCATAATCTTAAAACTAACCACAACCCTTGCCCTATCCCTAGGCGTAACCCTAACTCTAAGCCTAGCACTCATCCTAATTTAGTCCTATTCTAGCCATAAACCTAGCCTTAAGCCTAACTCTAAGTCTTGCCCTACCCCTATCCCTAGTTCTATCCTTAGCCCTAGCCCAAATCTGGATCTAAACCTATCTCTAAATTTAAATCTAACTCTAAATTTAACCATAACCATAATCCTAAGCGAAACCCTAACACTAGCCATAACAATAATGGTAATCCTAAACTTGCCTTACCCTAGCCCTAGCCTTAAGACAAAACCAAGGCTTATCCTTAAACCTAACCCTTAACCTAAACAAAACCATAAACCTAGCCCTAGCCCTAACCCTAACTCTAAAAATAACCCTGGCCCTGACAATGATCCTAACACTCATCCTAGCTCTAAACATCACCCTTTACTTAAATTAACCCTAACCATAAAACTAGCCCTAATAGTAACCATAGTTCATACATTCATCATTGTCATAACCCTAGCCCTAACCCTAACACAAATCCTACCCCTAATTCTAGTCATAATCCTATTTTAAATCCTAATCTGAACCATAACACTAGCCCTAAACCTAACCCTAACCCGAGCTCTAACCCTAGCTCTAACCCTATCCCTTACCCTAAGCCAAACCCTAAACCAAATGCTAATCCTAGTTTTAACCCTAATCCTTAGCCTAACTTAAACACTAACAGTATTACTAGTCCTAAACCTAGTCCTCATTCTAGTTCTAACCCTAACCCTGACCCTTATTCTGATCCTAACAGTAACCCTAGGTCTAAACCTGACCCTAACCCTAAACCAAACCCTAAAACTAGCCCTACCAGTAAGCCTGTACATATACCTAACCCTAACATAGATCTAGACCCAAAACTAATCCTAAATATAGCTATAATTGTCACCTAGACCTAAACAAAATCCTAGATCTAGCCATAACAATAACCCTTAACCTAAACTAAACTCTTACCCTACCCATAGACCTAACACTAGTCCTAATTCCGCACTAACCCTAACCCTAATCGTATCCGGAACACTGACCCTGACCCTAACATTAACCTATCTCTAAACCAGACCCTAACCCAAAACCTAGTCCTAACATTAGACCTAGGCATAAACCTAAACCTAATACTAGCCCTAAAATTAATCCTAACCCTAACCCTATTTTAACCCTAATCTTAACCCTAAAAGTAGCCCTAACCCTAATCATACTCCTAACCTTAGCCCTAAACCTAACACAAAGCCTATCCAAAATCCTAGGCATAAACTTAGACCTAAGCATAACCCTAACCCTGACCCTAGCCCTAACACTAACCCTAACACGAACACTTGCCTTAGACCTAACCCTAGCTCAAAGCCAAGCCCTTAACCTATACATTACTGTAGCCCTATCCTAAATCATAACCCTAACCCTAGCTCTTATTCTAACCTTAATCCTAGATCGAACTTTAGATTCTAACCTTGTCAATTACCCTCATTATAACCAAAACCCTAACACTAAACCTAATCCTAAACCTAAACATATCCAAAGACCTAACCATAAACCTAAACGTCACCATAGCCCTAACCCTAGTGGAAATATTAAGCCATACACTAAGCCTATTCCTAAGACTAGCCCTTATCCAAACCCTAACCCTAACCCTAAACCTAATGCTAAATCTAACATGATCCTTTACCCTAAACCTAACCCTAAATATAATGAAAACTCTAGCCATAACCCAAACCCTAAACCAAACCCTAACCATAAACATATCTGTAGACCTGAATGTAAACCTAAACCTCACCCTAGCCACTACCCTAGCTCAGACAGTAACCTTACCCTAACCTGACCATAACCCTAGCCCTAAACCTAACACTTACCATAAAACAAAGCAACTAGCCCTAGCCCTAAACCTAACTCTAAGTTCTGACTTAATCCAAACCATAACCTGGCCCTAACCCTAGCTCTAAATCTATCCATTATACTAAACATAATCCTAACCTAATGCTAAACTTAACCTTATTGATAAACCTAAACCATCCATTACCCTAAACCTTAACTGAAACCTAAACCTAACCCTGTCCATTACCCTAACCCTAAGCCTAAACCTAACACTAATTCAAGCCCTCAACCTAAACATTGATGGATACCAAATGCTAAACCTGATCCTAAACCTAATAACACCCCTAACTCTAAACCTGACCCTTACCCTAAACATAGCTCTGAAACTAGACCTAGACAGACCTAACCTTAAAACTATCCTTAATCATAACCCTAGGCTTGACATTATCCCTAGCCCTAGTTCTAGCCCTGAACCTAACAGAAACCCTAGATCTAAACCTAGCCTTAATCCTAACATAAACACTAACTCTAGCCCTAATCCTAATTTAACCCTCTCCCTAGCCCTAAAGCTAGCTATAACACCACCCATTCCCCTAAACTTTATCCTAACCCCAATGCTAATATTAAACCTAGCCCTACCCCTAGGCCTAACCATAACACTAACCCTAGCATTAAACCTAGCCATCTTTTAGTTTTAACCCTAACCCTAACCTTAAGTCTAGTCCTAAATCTAAATCTAACTATGGTCCTAGCCATTTCCCTAGTTCTAACCCTGTCCCTTACCATAACACCCTAACACTAACCCTAACGCTGGATCTAACCCTAACTCTAAATCTAACCCTAACCCCAAGCCTAAACTCTAACTCTAATTCTAACACTAGCCCTAACCCTAACATTAATTCAAAATCTAGCCCTAAACATAACCCTAGCCCTAAAACAAAACCGAGCCATAGCCCTATCCCTAAAAATAACCCTTAAATGAAGTGAAACTTTAAAACACAAACTGTTCCTGACAGTGAAACTTGACCTGAGAAGGCCCAACCTGGAAAACATAGTAATGCTTGGTAAAAGATGAATCCTTACCGGTATCAAAGAAATTTGAATAAAACTAACTCTAACCTGAACATTAGTTCTAACACTAGCCCTAACCTTAATCCTAAAACTAAGCCTTTCCTGTTTATAGAGCTTGATCATAAAAGCACCAAACTTGGGGAGCCTAGTAGGGCAAGGTAACATATGAATCCTGCACAGTATCAAAAATTCTGACCAATAATTGGGGAAGGTGTTTCAGTACATGCCTATTTCTTCTGTTTTCTCCTAAAGTGATCTTGGATAAATTTTTTTTCATGCTTCAGCTTAAGGTACTTTCGCAAGAAACAAACCAGAGCATGCCCACAGGAAAGTGATTGAGTATGTAAAGTTTCAAGCAGTTAGCACCAACCTTGTTTACTTTCCAGCTCCATGGCCATTTACCCATGTAGATCAAAATGAAGTGAATCCGTAAATTACAAATTGTTCCTGGCAGCAAAGAATTGAAACGAGAAGGCCAAAACATGGGGAACATAGTAAGGCTAGGTAAAAATGTACCTGCCCAGTATCAAAGAAATTTGAACAAGACAAACTCTAACCCTAACACTAGACCTAACTCTAACCTAACCTGTTTAGAGAACCTTTGATCATAGAAGTCTCAAAGATGAGGATCCTAGTAGGGCAAGCTAACAGATGAAGCTTGCCCAGTATGAAAGATATCTGACCAAATGATTTGGGGAGGTAGTTCAGTACATGCATATTTTCCTGTTGTCTCCTAAAATGCTCTCACATAGTGATGTTTTTGCATGCTTCATCTTTGGGATACTTTCACGAGGATAAAACCAGAGCATCCTCACAGAGAACTGATTGGGTGTGTGAAGTTTCAAGCAGCTAGCAAAAACCCTGTTTGATGTCCAGCTCCATTTCCATTTACCCATATAGGTCAAAATGAAGTGAAACCTCAAAATAAAACCTGAAATACTGACAGAAACCCACTGAACCTAGAGGGCCCAAACCTTGGGAACATAGTAAGGCTAGGTAAAAGATAAATCCTGCCTAGTATCAAAGAAATTTGAATAAAACTACTGTAAACCTAACACTAGATATATCCTTAATCCTAACCCTACAGCTCACCCTAGCCTCTTAAGAGAACATTTGATCATAGAAGTCCCAAACTAAGGGAGTCTAGTGGAGAAAGCTAACAGATTAATCCTGCACAGTATCAAAGATATCTGAGCAAATAATTGGGGGGAAGTGTTTCAGTACATGTATATTTCCTTGATTTCTCCAAAAGTGCTCTGGGATAAAGTTGCTTTGCATGTTTCAGCTGAGGGCAACATTCACAAGGAACAAACCAGAGAGTGCACACAGAGAACTGATGGAGGGTGTGCAGTTTCAAGCAGCTAGCACCAACCCTGTTTGATTTCGTGCTCCATTTCTCTTCAACAAAATAGTTTAAAATAAAGTGAAACCTTAAAATACAAACTATACCTTACAGTGAACCATTGAACCGAGAAGGCCCAAAGCAGGGAACTTTGTGAGTCTAGGTAAAATGTTGAATCCTGCCCAGTATCAAAGATACATGAACAAAACTGACTCTACCCCGAACACTAGGTTTAAACCTAGCCCTTACACTAACTCTAATCTGTTTAGAGAATCTTTTATCATAGATGTCCCAAATTAAGGGAGCCTTGTGCAGAAACCTAACAGATAAATCTTCTGCATTATCAAAGAAATCTGACCAAATAATTTGGGGAGGTATTTCAGTACATGTATATTTCCCTATTGTCTCCAACAGTACTTTTGGATAAAGATATTTTTGCACTCTTCATCTTTGGGAAACTATCACAAGGAAGACACCAGAGTGCCAACATAGAACTGATTGAGTGTGTGCAGTTTTAAGCAGTGAGCACCAACCCTGTTTGATTTCAAGTTCCATTTCCATTTACCAGTATAGGTCAAAATAAAGGAAACCTTAAAATACAAACTGTTCCTGAAAGCAAACCATTGAAGGGATGAGGCCCAAACCTGGGTAAAATAGTAAGGCTAGGTAAAAGATGAATTATGCCAAGTATCAAATGAATTTGAACAAAACTCACTTTAAAACTCTAACACTACATCTAACCCACCCCTAACCTAATTCTAACCTGTTTAGAGTACTTATGATCATAGAAGTCCCAAACTTGGGGAGCCTACAGCACAACATAACAGATGTATCTTGTGCAGTATCAAAGAAATTTGATGAAAAATTGGGGGAGGTATTTTAGTACATTCATATTTCCCTGTTATTTTTTCTTAAATTGCTCATGGATAAATTGTTTTTCATGCTTCAGCTTAAGGTACTTTCAAATAGAAAAACCAAAGAGTGCCCACAGAGAGCTGATTGACTGTGTGAAGTTTCATACAGCTAACACCAACCCTGTTTGATTTCAAGCTCCATTGCATTCACACCTATAGGCCATAATAAAGTGAAACCTAAAAATTCAAACTGTTCCTGACACTGAAACATTGAACCTTGAAGGCCCAAACCTGGGACGCCTACTAAGGCTAGGTCAAGGATTAATCCTCTACAGTATCAAATTAATCCAACCAAAAAAAATTGAAGCTCTTTCATTACATGGGTATTCTGCTTGCTCCTAAAGCACTCAGAGATAAAGCTGTTACTTTCTACCTCATCTTAGGCTACTTCCATGGCAAACACCAGATTATGCTCACTGAAAATTGATGGAGTGTGTGAAGTTTCAAGCAGGTAGCCCAAACCCTGTTTGATTTCCAGCTTCATTTCCATTCACCCTTACAGGGCAAAAAAAAGAGAAACATGAAAATTTAAACTGGTCCTGAAGACAAACCCTTTATGTAGGAGGCCCAAACATTTGGAGTATAGTCAAAAAAAAAAAAAAAAAAAAAAAAAAGATGAATCCTGCAAAGTATCATAGAAATTTGAAAACAAAACAAATTGTTGGGAGAATTATTTCATTACATACATGTTTCTCTGTTTTCTCCTTAAGGGCTCTCAGATACAGTTTCTTTTGCATGCTTCATCTTTGGCCTACCTTCAAAAGAAAGAAACCAGGGAGTGCCCACTGAGAACTGATTGTGTGAAGTTTCAAGCACCTCCTGCCAATCTGTTTGATTTCCACCTCAATTTTCAATCACATCAATAAGCCATAATGAAGGAAAACCTTAAAATACAAACTCTTCCTGGCAGTGAACCATTGAACTGACAAGGCCCAAACCTGTGGAGCATAGTAAGGCTAAGTAAAAGATGAATGCAGCCAAGTATCATAGAAATTTGAAGAAAACTAGTGCCACATGTGTGCTCTTGGTGCAGATGGAAGGCTGGGCTGCACAGTTTATCTGGGCACAGACAGCAGTCTCAGCCACAAAGGTGCTCTCTGCACAGACAGAAGGCAACACAAAACATAGAGGCTTTGCTTGTGGGTCACCAGACCCAGCTCAGGACACAACACAAGGTCACTCCAGAACCACCCACTTCACATAACACCATACACAGGTAATAGATGAAATCCATCTTGCAAAACCTTACTCGCCATCTATCAGTGGGTGTGGCTATCAGCTTGGTTCTGCAGCTTATCAGGTACCTAGTTTCCAACTCGCTTACCTCCAGCTGTGATAACTCAAGATTTTTCTCACAAGTTTTTTGGGGTGTAGCTATTAATGTGGAATAGCATCTTTACAGGCACCTTGTTTCCAATTCAGAGACTAAGAGTAGGGAGGCTCCATGTAGAAGCCTAAGCCCTCTCACCCTGGCTACCTTCACCACCCTGAGCATAGTGACTCAAGCTAGGAATAGGCAACTCCACCTACTGCAAGGAAAGAAAACAGAGTTCGGAGAGACTTGTTTTTCTTTCTTACTTTTCTTTTCTTGCTCCTCTCATCCTTTCTCCTCTACCCTTCCCCCTCTGGTCCTCACAACCTCAACATATGTGAAACCAAGAACTTTCCATAAAATTGGACTTTAAGAACTGAATCACTAGAATTGTATAATATAGAGGAATTTCATAGGCCCCACCTCATCACCTCTTTATTTGCTCTTATGTTCTTGCTCCCTCACTTTTTTTTCTTTCCTTGTTATTTTTTTCTTTTTTCTTTCTCTTTTTATCCCACTTTCAGCCTCCTAACTTTTACTATTTATACATAGGGTAATTTTATGAATACAGAAAAGGAGTTTGAATTTATACCTTCTTCCATAAATTCCCCCTGTCTATTCATTAGAGTTCTCCTCCAAAGTTGCAAAGTTAGATTAATCACATACCCTCATCCCTTTCCCCCTTATCATAGCATCCTATCTGTGACCCTCAGTTCTCTATACACCATCAGAAAAGTTATACCTTTTATTATTTTTTTTATGTCATAAAAACTAACGACTATATTCTAAATAATAATTTAAGGAAGAATCTGTAGACACAGAGTCTAAATATAAATGGTTAGGCTTAGGGTTCAGGTTAGGGTTAGATTTAGAGTTAAGTTTTGATCTATGCTTAGGGCTAGGGCTAAGGATAGGCTAAGGGTTAGGACTAAGGTTTGGGTTAGGTTTAGGATTATGGTAAGGGATAGAGTTAGAACTAATAATAGGGCTAGTATGAGAGCTAGAGTTAGTCTTAGGGCTAGGATTAGGGTCAGGGTTAGGGTTAGGTATAGGGCAAAATTAGGGCTAGTGTTAGTGTTAGGTTTAGGCCTTGGGTTAAGGTTAGAGTTAGGATTACGTTTAGGGTAAGGTATTGGGTTATACCCAGGTTGATGGCCAGGGCAACAATTAATATTAGGGTTAAGACTAGGGTTATTTTTAGGGTTATGATTAAAGGTAGTTTTAGGGCTAGGATGAGGGCTAATGTTTGTGTTACGGTTGTGGCTAGTATTAGGGCTAGGGCTAATGTCAGGTCTAGGATTACAGTTAGGGATAGATTTAGTGTTAGGTTTATGGTTTGGTCCAGTGTAGGGCTTAGGTGTATTCTAAGAGTCAGTTTTAGACCTAGGGTTACTATTAGGGTCAGGATCAAGGTAGGGTTTGGGTTAGGTTAGGGTTTAGGTTTAGGGCTTGCATTATCATTAGGGTTTTGGGTTAAGGTAATGAAAGGGTTAGGTTTAGGGTTTAGGTGTGGCTTAGTGTAATGTATAGGGTTAGGTTTAGGCCTAGGGTTAGCATAAGGGTTATCATTAGGGTAATGGATATGGTTAGACCTAAACTTAGGGGTAGGGTTATGTATTGGATTAGGGCTTTTGTTTGGGTTAGGGTTAGATTTACGTTTAGGGTTAAAGCTAGGTTTAGTGGCTGGGGATGTGGCTCAAGAAATAGCGTGCTCGCCTGGAATGTGCAGGGTGCTGGGTTCTATCCTCAGCACCACAAACCAATAAAATAAAGAGGGGGTTAGGGCTATGTCTAGTGTTAGGGTTAAGTTTATGGTTACAAGGGTGTTTAGAGCTAGGTTTAATATTAGGGTCAGAGTCAGGGTACAGATTAGTTTTCAGGTTCGGGTTAGGACTATAATTAGAGATAGGATTTGGGCTATGTGTAGGTTTAGGGATTGGTTTAGGTTAAGTATTAGGGTTAGGATTATGATTCGGTTTTGTTTTAGGGATAGGGGTAGAGTTAGGGCTAGTGTTAGTATGAGGTTTAGGCTTAGGTTTAGGGTTAGATTTAGAGTTAGGTTTAGATCTAGGCTTTGAGCTAGGGCTAACTATAGGGATAAAATTAGAGCTAGGTTTAGGGTGATGGTAAGAGATAGGGTTAGAACGAGGTATAAGGCTAGGGTGAGAGTTTGGGTTACTCTTAGGGCTAAGATTAGGGTTGGGTTAGGGATAGGGCTAAATTAGGGCTGGGATTAGGACTAGGGTTAGTGTTAGGGTTAGGCCTAGGTTTAGGGCAAGGGTTACTGTTAGGGTTAGGGTTAGGTTTAGGTTAAGGGATGGGATTATAGCTACTTTTAGGACTAGGGTGAGGATTAGAATTAGGATTATGTTTAGGGTTAGGTTTATTATGAAGTCAAGGTTTATGGCTAGGATGTGGTCTAAGGTTTGTGTTAGGATTAGGACTAGGATTAGAGCTAGGGCTAATGTCAGGTCTACAGTTACAGTTAGGGAGAATTTTAGGGTTAGGTTTATTGCTAGTTCTATTGTAAGTGTCAGGATTTTATTGTTAGGGTCAGGTTTGGAGCTATGGGTATTCTTAGGGTCAGGGACAGGGTTAGGTTTTTTATTAGATTAAGGTTTATAGTTAAGGCTCAAGTTATCATTATGCTTAGGGATAGATTAATGTTAGTTTTAGGTTTGAAGTTCAGGTTAGGTGTAGGATAATGGATAGGTTTAGGGTTAGGGATAGGATTAGGATTCGACTTAGGGTTAGTAGAAGTGTTAGGGTTATAATTATGGGTAGAGGTAGTGATAGGACTAGTTTTATGCTTAGAGTTAGGTCTAGGGTTAGGCTTAGGTTTAGGGTTAGGGCTAAGGTTAGGGTTATGGTTAGCTTTAGTGTTAAAGCTAGGGTAGGGCTTGGGTTAGGGCTACATTTTGCAATAGGTTAGGGCTATGGCAAATGTAAAACTTTGTTATGATTAGGGCTAGTTTTAGGGTTAATGTTAGAGCTATGTATAGTTTTAGGGTTAGGTTTAGGATTAGGGTGATGTTTAGACATAGGGTTGGTGTTAGTGTCTGGGTCAGTGTTCAGTTAAGGGTTATGGTTAATGGGAAAGCCAGAATTCGGACGAGGGTTAAGACTAGGGGAAGGGTTAGTGTTTGGCTTTAGGCTAAGTGTTATTATTAGGGCTAGGTCTAGGTTTTTCCTTAGGTCTAGTGCTAGAGTTATGGATAGATTAGGATTAGGTTTAGGTCTAAAGCTAGTGTTAGGATTAGGATTAGGTATAAGGTTACCAGTAGCGGTAGTGTTAGAGTTCGGTTTAGGGTTAGGTTCAATTTTAGACCTATGATTAGTGATAGGGTCAGAATAAAGTTCAGGGATAGGGTTAGGGTTTGTGTTATGGTTAGAGCTAGAATGAGGACTAGGGTTAGGACTACTAATAGGGTTAGAGTTTGGATTAGGTTAAGGATTAGGATTAGCATTAGGTTTAGGGTTTTGCATAGGGTAAGGGATAGGAATAGATCTAGGGTTAGGGCTAGGGTTAGGGTTAAAACTAGATTTAGGGTTCAGATTTTAGCTAGTATTTGTATTAGGGTTATGGCTAGTGTTTGAGCAAAGGCTATTGTAAGAACTAGGGTTTTAGGGTTAGTTTTAGGGTATGGTTAGGGGTTAAATCTCTAGTGTTAGGATTAGGTTTAAGGTTAGGGTAAAATTTAGAGCTAGTGTTAGTGTTAGGTTAATAATAATCAGGGTCAGGTTTAGATTTAGGGTTAGGTTTAGGACTCAAATTAAGGCTAGGTTTACTTTAAGGGTTTGGTTTAAGGTTAGGGTGGTGTTTAGTGCTAGGATGAGTGTTAGGATATGAGTCAGAGTTAGGGTTACAATTAAAGTTAAGATTAGGATACGAATTAGGGCTAGGGTTAGGTCTAGGTGTAGTGTTAAGTTTTGGTTTAAGTAAAGGGTTAGAGTTAGGACTAGTTTTATGATTAGTTTTAGGGCTAGGGCTAGTGTTAATGTTAGGCTTAGGCTTAGGTTTAGGGTTAGAATTAGAGTTAGGGTTAGATCTAGAGTTAGCACTAGAAGTAAGGATTAGGCAATGGTTATGACTAGGATTAGGGATAGGTTTAGGATTACAGTAATGGATAGGTTTAGAAGTAGGGATAGTGCTAGTGTTAAAGTTAGAGGTAGTCTTAGGGCTAGGGTTTGGTTTAGGGTTAGGGATAGGTTTAAATTTGGGCTAGAATTAGGGCTAGGTTTAGTGTTCACCTTAGGCCTAGGGTTAGGGTTAGGGTTAGGGCTAGGGTTAAGTTTAGGGTAAGAAATGTTGTTATAGCTAGGTTTAGAGATAGGGTGAGGGTTAAAATTAGCGTTCGGGCTACGGTTAGGTTAGGGTTATGATTAAGATTAGGTTTGGGGCTAGGATGAGGAATAAGATTTATTTCAGGTTAGGGCTAAGATTAGGGCTTGGGCTAATATTAGATCTAGGGTATGGTTAAAGATAGTTTTAGGGTTAGGTTTATGGCTACATGTAATGTATGGGTTAGGTTTAGGGTTAGTGTCAGGTTTAGAGCTAGGGGCATTATTAGGTCAAGGTCTGGGATAGAAATTTGGGATGGGTTAATGTTTAAAGTTAGGGCTGAAATTAGCATTATGGTTAGTGTTAGTGTAATGATAGGGTTAAGTTTAGGTTTTAGGTTTGGTTTAGAATAATGCATAGGTTTAGGATTAGGGATAAGGTTAGGTTTAGGCCTAGGGTTATGGTTACAGCGATGGATAGGGTTAGAGCTAGGGTTAGGGCTAGGGTTATGGTTTTGATTAGGCCTAGTGTTAGGATTAGTGTTAGGGTTAAAACTCGAGTTAGCGCTTGGATTAGGGGTAGGTTTGGGGTTAAGTTAGTGAGAGAGTTAGGGGTAAGGCTAATGTAAGCACCAGAGTTACAATTAGGGTTAAATTTAGAGTTAGGTTTAGTTGTAGGTCTCGTGTTAGGTTTAGGGTTAGGGTTAGGGTGATGTTTAGACTAGGGTTAGTATTATGGTCAGAGTCAGGATAGGGGTTAGTTCTAGTTTTCAGCTTAAATCTAGAATTATAGTTAGGGTTAGGGTTATGATTTGCTTTAGGTTAAGGGTTAGGATTAGGACTATGGCTAAGTTTTGTTTTAGGGCTATGGTTAAAGTTAGATTTAGAGTTAGGTTTAGGGTTGGCTTAGGGTAAGGGTTTGATTCAGAGTTAAAATTACATGTAGGTTAGGACTAGAGCTCATGATAGGGCTAGGGTTAGGGTTAGGGTTAGGGCTAGGATTAGGGTTCTGGTTAGGGATATGGTTAGAACTAAGGATGGTGATAGGGTGAGAGTTAGAGTTAGTCTTAGGGCTAGGGTTAAGCCTAGGGTTAGGAATAGGTCTAAATTACAGCTAAGATTAGGGCTAGGGTTAGTTTTTGGGTTAGGCCTAAAGTTAGGTTTAGGGCTAGGATTAGGGCTATGGCTAATGCCAAGTCTAAGCTTATGGTTGGGGATAGATTTAGGATCAGGGTTATAGATAGGTCTAGTGTAAAAGTTAGGTTTAGTGTTAACATCAGCTTTAGAGATACGAGATTTATTAGAGTAAGGGTCAGTGTAAGAGTTTGTTTCAGGTTAGGGTTTAGGGTTAGGACTTGAATTAGCACTAGGGTGTGGGTTAGGGTAATAATAGGTTTTCATTTAGAGTTCACATTAGGTTTAGGGTAATTGATAGGGTTAGGGTTAGTAATAGGGTTAAGGTTAGGCCTAGGGTTTACATTAGGGTAAGGGTTATGGTTAGTATAATGGATAGGATTAGAGCTAAGTTTAGGGCTAGGTTTGTGGTTAGGAATAGGTCATGAATTAAGGTTAGAATTAAAACTAGGGTTATTCTTAGGT
Source organism: Marmota flaviventris (assembly GCF_047511675.1). Classification (NCBI taxonomy): domain Eukaryota; kingdom Metazoa; phylum Chordata; class Mammalia; order Rodentia; family Sciuridae; genus Marmota; species Marmota flaviventris. The sequence continues at coordinate 70,146 of NW_027288117.1, read as the reverse complement.
TTATGTTTAGCATAAGGGTTAGGTTTTGAGCTAGGGTTAGGACTATGGTGAGGGTTAGGTTTAGGGTTACTTCTAGGGATAAAATTATAGTACTCATAGGGTTAGGATTAGGATTAGGGATAGGGACATCATTAGGTATAGGTTTAGGGTTAGGGTAATGTATACGATTAGATGTAGATTTAGGGCTATGTTTAATGTTAGATTGATGATTAGGCTTAGAGTTAGGACTATGGATATGTTTTTGTTTATAGTAAGGGTTAGGGTTTGAGCTAGGGTTAGGTCTATGGCAAGTGTGAGGTTTAAGGTTAGGTCTAGGGTTAGTTTTCCAGATAGGTTTATGTTTAGCATTAAGCCTAGGATTTTCAATAAAGTTAGGTTTAGGTTTAGAGAAATGGGTAAGTTTAGAGCTAGATTTAGGACTAGGGTTAAGGTTAGGATTAGGGTTAGGGTTAGGGTTAGGGTTAAGGGTTAGGGTTAGGGGTAGGGGTAGAATGAGGGATAGGTTTAGATTTATGTTTAGAGTAATGTTTAGGCCTTGAACTAGGATTAGGACTAGGGCAAATATTACGTTAGGGTTAGGGCTAGGGTTAGGGTTTCGGTTATGCTGAAGGCTTGATTTAGGCCTAGGATTTGCTTTAGTTTTTGTGTTAGGTTTAGGCCTAGAGCTAGGGATATGGTAATGTAAGAGCCAGGGTTATGTTCAGGGCTAGTTGTAGGGTTAGGGTTATGGCTAGGTCTAGTGTTAGGTTTAGATTTTTGGGTAGGGTCATATTTAGAGATAGGTTTACTCTAAAGGCAGGGTCAGTGTTTGGGTTAGAGTTAGTGTTAGTGTTACAGCCAGAAATCAGACTATGCTTATGTCTAGGGTTAGGGTTAGTGTTTGAGTTATGTTAAGGATTATTATTAGGGCTAGGGCTAGGTTTATGTTTAGGTCTAGGGCTAGAGTTAAGGCTACAGTTAGAATTTGGTTTAGGTCTAGGTTTAGTGTTAGGGTTTGGTCTAGGGTCAGTTTTAGACCTAGGGCTAGTGTTAGGGTCAGAATAAGGGTCAGGGTTAGCGTTACAATTTGGGATAGGGTTAGAGCTAGAATGAGGATTAAGGTTAGGACTAATAATAGGGTTAAGGTTTTGGTTAGCCTAAGGATTAAAGATAGGTCTAGGGTTACCATTAGTGTTAGGGTTTTTCTTAGGTTAAGTGATAGCCTTAGAGCTAGGGTTAATGCTAGATTTAGAGTTAGGGTTAAATATAAGTTTAGAGCTCGGATTAGGGCTAGTTTATTTGTTAGGATTAAGGCTAGATTTGGGAATTGGCTAATGTAAGAGCCAGGGTTACATTAGGGTTAGTTTTAGGGTAAGGGATAGGGGTAGGTCTAGTGTTAGGTTTAGGTTTAAGATTAGAGTAATATTTAGATTTAGGGTTATTGTTTTGATATGAGTCAGCATCAGGGTTAGTTAGGGTTAGGTTTAGGACTCAAATAAGGGCTAGTGTTACTGTTAGTGTTTGGTTTAAGGTGAGGGCTGTGTTTAGAGCTAGAGTGACTGTTAGAATATCAGTCAGGGTCAGAGTTAGCTTTAAGGTTAGGGATATGACTTGAATTAGGGCTAGAGTTACTGTTAAGATTTGGTTTAAGTTTAGGGTGATCTTTAGAGCTAGGATCAGTGTTAGGATATGAGACAGCATCAAGGTAAGTTTTAAGGTTAGGGTTAGGACTCGAATTAGGGCTAGGGTTATGTCTAGGTGTAGTGTTAGGGTTTGGTGTAAGTTAAGGTTTAGGGTTAGGGCTGTTGCTCAGTTTTGTTTTAGTCCTAGGTTTAGGGTTTGGGCTAGTTATAAGATTAGCATTAGAGTTAGGGCTAGTGTTAGTGTTAGGCTTAGGCTTTCGGTTAGGGTTAGGTTTGGATTTAGCTTTAGATTTAGCATTAGGGCTAGGATTAACTATAGGGCAAGGGTTAGCCTAGGGTTATAGTTATGATAACAGATAGGGTTAGAACTAGGGCTAGGGCTAGGAAGAGAGTTAGAGTTAGTCTTAGGCCTAGGGTTTTGGTTAGTTTTATGGATAGGGCTAAGTTAGGGCTAGGATTAGGGCTAGGGTTAGAGTTCAGCTTAGGCCTAGTGTTAGGGCTAGGGTTATAGTTAATTTTAGGGTAAAGTATGGTGTTATAGCTAGGTTTAGAGGTAGGGTGAGGGTTAGAATTAGAGTAAGGCTAGGGTTAGGGTTAGGGTTATGATTAAGGCTAGGTTATGGGCTAGGATGAGGGCTAGCATTTGTTGTAGGGTTAGGTCTAAAATTAGAGCTAGGGATAATGTCAGGTCCAGTGTTACAGTTTGGGGTATATTTAGGATTAGTTTTTTGTCTATGCCTATTATAAGTGTTAGGCTTCGGGTAAGGGTCAGGTTTAGAGCTAGGTGTATTTTTAGGGACAGGATTAGGGTTAGGGTTTGTTTAAGGTTTAGGGATAGGGCTCAAATGAGCATTAGGTTTAGGGTTAGGGTTAGGGTAATTGACTGGGTTAGGTTTAGGTTTGAGGGTAGGTTTAGGGGAATAGAGAGCTTTAGGGTTAGCAAAAGGGATAGGGTTATGCCTAGGGTTAGCATTAGGATTAGGGTTATCATAAGGATAATATATAGGGTTAGATCTATTGTTAGGGCTGGGGTTAGGTTAGGATTAGTGCTAGAGTTAGGTTAGATTTTGGGTTAGGGCTATTAAAACTAGCTTAGGGTTAGGGTTAAGGTTATATTTAGTGTAAAGTTTAGGTTTTGAGCTAGGGTTAGGTCTAGGACAAGGGTTAGGTTTACTGTTATGGTCAGGGTTAGGTATAGGGTTAGTGCTAGGGTTTTCATTAGGGTTAGGATTAGGTTTAGGGTAATAGATTGGGTTAGATGTAAGGTTATCATTATGGTTAAGGTTAGTTTTAAGTTTAAGTATAGTTTTAGGGCTAGGTTTACTGTTGGTTTTAGGGTAAGTGTTAGGGTTTGAGTTAGGGTTAAGTCTATGGCAAGGTTTAGGTTTAGGTTTAGGTCTAGAGTTAGGTTTGTGGTTTGGGTTAGTGTTTCAGTTACGGTTAAGGATAGGGTTATCATTAGGGTTAGGGTTAGAGTTAGGGTAATGTCTAGGGTTAGAGCTAATGTTAGATCTAAGGTTAAGGTTAGGATTAGGGCTACAGTTAGGGTTATGGTTAGGGATATTGTTAGGGTTATATTTAGGCTAACTGTTAGTCTTTGAGCTAGCGTTAGAACTAAGGTGGGGTTTTGGGTTAGGGTTAGGTCTAGGGTTAGGGTTAGTGTGAGGGTTATGCTTAGGGTAGGTTTAGGCCTCGATTAGGGTTAGGGTTATTTAAGTTTTGTATTATGTTTAGGCCTAAGGTTAGTGCTTTTTGTAACATAAGATCTAGGGTTCTGATTAGAGCTAGTTTTAGGATGAGGGTTACGGCTAAGTCTAGTGTTAGGTTTAGGTTTTGGTTAAGGTCAGGTTTAGAGCTAGGTTTAATGTTAGAGTCAGGGCCAGTGTTCATGTTAAAGTGGGTTAGGGTGAAAGCCAGAATAGGACTCTGATTAGGTCTATTGGTAGGGTTAGTGTTTGGTTTAGGTTAAGGGTTATTGTTAGGGTAGCACTAAGTTTTTGTTTAGGTCAAGGGCTAGAGTAATAGCTAGGTTTAGGAATAGGTTTTGGTCTGTGGCTAGTGTTAGGGTTAAATTTAGGTATATGTTCACAGGTAGGGCTAGTTTCAGGTTTGGGTTTATGTTTAGGATCAGGTTTAGACATATAATTTTAGGGTCAGAAAAAGGGTGAAGGTTAGGGTGAGGTTTTGGGTTAGGGTTAGATCTAGAATGAGGGCTAAAGTTAGGACTAGTAATAGGGTTATTGTTTGGGTTCAGCTAAGGATTAGGATTAGGGCTAGAGTTTTCTTTATGAATAGGGTTTGGCTTAGGGTAATGGATAGGATTAAAGGTAGATTTAGGGCTAGGATTAGGATTAGGTTTAGGGCTAGATTTACGGTTAGGGTTAGGGTTAAATCTAGTGTTAGGGTTCAGGTTAGGTCTATTTTTGTGTTAGAGTTAGGGCTAGGGTTTGGCTAAAGCCAATGTAAGAACTAGGGTTACAAATAGGGTTAGTTTTAGGGTTAGGGTTTCAGCTAGGACTAGTGTTAGCATTAGTTTTAGGGTTAGGGTGATATTTAGAGCTAGGGTTTGTGTTTGGATATGAGTCAGTGTGAGGGTTAGTTTTAGGCCTAGGACTCGAATTAGAGCTCAGGTTATAACTAGTTATGGCTTAGGGTTTGGCTTAGGTTAATGTTTAGTGTTAGAGCAATGGCTTGGTTTTGGTTTAGGGCTCAGGCTTGATTAGGGCTAGTTTTAGGATTAGCAAAAGTGTTAGAGCTAGTTGTAGAATGAGGCTTAGGCTTAAGATTAGGGTTAGATTTAGAATTTTGGTTAGATCTAGGGTTAGGGCTATGGCTAAGGTTAGGGCCCAGATTAGGGCTATTGTGAGGGTTATGGTAATGAATAGGTTTATAAACAGAAATAGGGCTAGGGTGTGAGTTAGAGTTAGTCTTAGGCTAGGTTTAGGGGGAGGGTTAAGTTTAGGCTTCAAATAGGGCTAGGATTAGCACTATGATTAGTGTAAGGGTTAGGCCTATGGTTAGGGCTACGATTAGGGTTAGTTTTAGGGGAAGGGATGGGGTTATATACCTAGGTTCAGTGCTAGGGCGAGGGTTATATTTAGGGCTAGGGCTAGGGTTCGGGTTAGGATTAAATCTAGGTTTAGGGCTTCGATGAGGGTTAGGGTTTGTGTTAGTGTTAGGGCTAGGATTAGGGCTAGGGATAATGTCAGGTCTATTGTTATGGTTAGGGATAGGTTTATGGCTAGGTCTAGTGTAAGGATTAGGTTTAGTGTAGGGGTCAGGTATAGAGCTAGGTTATTACTAGGGTCAGAGTATGGGTTAGGGTTTGGTTTGGGTTAAGTTTTAAGTTTAGGGCTCAAATTAGCATTAGATTTATGGTTAGGGTTAGAGTAATGGATAGAGTTAAGTTTACAGTTCGGCTTAGGTTTAGAGTAATGTATAGAGTTAGTGTTAGGGATAGGGTTAGGTTTAAGCCTTGGGTTAGCATTTGCTTTAGGCTTATGTTTAGAGTAATGAATTGGTTTAGTGCTAGTGTTAGGGCTTAGGTTAAGGTTAGGATTAGGGCTAGGATTTGGGTTACTCCTAGGGTTAGTGTTAGGGTTTGGTTTAGGGTAAGTGTTAGGGATTGAGCTAGGGTTAGGTCTAGGGTGAGGGTTAGGGTTAGAATCAGGGCTACAGTTAGGGTCAGGGTTAGGGTTAAGGTTAGTGTTAGGGCTGGGGTTAACATTGGGTTTATTGTTATGTTTAAGGTAATGGACAAAGTTAGAGCTAGGATTTGGGCTATGGTTACACTTAGGATTAGGGATAGGGTTAGGGTTAATGTTAGAGCTAGGGTTATGTTTAGAGTAAGGGTTAGAGTTTGAGCTAGGGTCAGGGCTAGTGCAAGCATTAGGTTTAGTGTTTGTGCTAGGATTAGGGTTAAGGTTATGCTTAGGTCTAGGTATAGGGCTTGTATTAGGGCTAGGTTTTATGTGATGTTTGTGGTTAGTGTTAGGGCTATGGGTAATGTAAGAGCTAGGGTTATGGTTATGGCTAGTTTTTTGGGTTAGGATTATAGATATGTCTAGTGTTATGTTTAAGTTTTGGGTTAGGATAAGGTTTAGAGCTAGGGTTTGTGTTAGGGTAAGTGTCAGTGTTCAGGTTAGCATTGGGTTTAGAGATAGGACCAGAATTAGAACTAGGGTTAGGTCTAGAGCAAGGGTTAGCCTTCTTGTTAGGTTCATGGTTATTTTATGGCTAAGGCTAGGTTTTTATTTAGGACTAGTGCTAGATTTATGGCTATATTTAGGATTAAGTTTAGGTCTAGTGCTTGTGTTACGGTTAGTTTTAGGTATACGTTTACTGGTAGTGCTAGTGTTAGGGTTCGGTGTAGTGTTAAGGTCAGGCTTTGACCTAGGGTTAGTGATAGGGTCAGGATAAGGGTAAAGTATAGGCTTAGGCTTCGGGTTAGGTTTAGAGATAGAATGAGGACCAGGGTTAGGACTAGTAATACAGTTAGAGTTTGAGGTAAGCTAACTAATGTAGCATTAGGGGAGAATTTGGCTTAGGGTAAGGAATAGGTTTAGAGCTAGGGTTTGGGTTAGTGTTAGCGTTAGGGTTAGAATTAGGGTTAAAGCTAGGGTTGGGGCTCAGATTAGTGCTGGGTTTTGTGTTAGAGTTAGGTCTTTGGCTAATGTTATTCCTAGCTTTAAGGTTAGGGATACTTTTAAGGTTAGGATTAGGGCTAGGTCTAGTGTTTGGGTTAGGTTTAGGGTTATGGTGATGTTTAGAGGTAAGGTTAGTTTTAGAGTCAGAGTCAGGGTCAGTATTAGTTGTAGGGATAGGGTTAGGACTAGGTGTAGCATTAGGATTTGGTTTAGGTTAAGGTTTAGGATTAGGTCTATAGCTCAGTTTTGTTTGTAGGCTATGGCTAGGGTTAGGACTAGTTTTCAAATTAGAATTAGATTTAGGGCTAGTGTTAGGGTGAGGTTTAGGTTTAGATTTAGGGTTAAATATAGAGTTAGGGTTAGTTCTACTTTTAGGACTATGGCTAGGGTTAGGACTAAGGTTAGGACTAGTGTTAGGGTTAGGCAATAGATAAGGTTGGTACTAGATATAGTTCTAGGGCTAGTGTTAGGGTTATTCTTACGGCTAGGGTTAGAGTTAGGGTTGCAATTAGCAATAAATTAGGACTAGGATTAGAGCAATGGTTAGTCTTAGGATTAGGCCTAGAGTTAGGTCTAGGGTTAGTGTTAGTGATAGTGTTAGGGTTAGGGTTAGGGGAAAAGATGTGGTTATACCTAGGTTCAGAACTAGGGTGATCGTTGAAATTAGGGTTTGGGCTATGGTTAGGGTTTAGGTTAGGATTAAGGCTAGTTTTAGGGCTGGGATGAGGGCTCAGGTTTGTGTTAGTTTTAAGGAAAGAATTAGGTGGAGTGCTAATGTCAGGTCTAGGGTTTTGGGTAGGGATACTGTTAGAGTTAGTTTTATGGCTAAGTCTAGTTTAAAGGTTATGTTTAGGGTAAGGTTCAGGTTTAGAGCTAGGTGTGTTATTAGAGTCAGTTCTTGCTCAGAGTTTGGGTTAGGTTTTGGTTTAGTTTTAGGGTTTGAATTAGCATTAGGGTTAGGGTTAGGGTTAAAGTTAGAGTAATTGATAGGGATAGGTTTAGTGTTCACGTTAGGTTTAAGTAAGGATAAGGTTAGTGTTAGCGATAGCTTTAGGGTTAGGCCTAAATGGATAGGTTTAGAATTAGGTTTAGGACTACTGTTAGTCTTAGGTTTTGTGTAACTGTTATGGTTTAAGCTAGGATTAGGACTATAGCAAGAGTTATGTTTACTGTTAGGTCTAGGGTTAGGTTTACATTTAGGGTTAGTGTAGGTTTAGGGTTAGAACTAGGGTTAATTTTACAGTTAGGGTTAGAATAGGTTTAGGGTTAGGGCTAGTGTTATAATGAGGTTTTTAGTTAGGGTTAGGGTAATGGGTGGTGTTAGAACTATATTTAGAGCTATGTTTGTGTTAGGCTTATGTTTAGGTTAATGGATAGGTTTAGGGTTAGGGATATGGTTAGGATTAGGGCTAGGGTTATGGTTAGGTTTAGGCCTAGGGTTAGTATTAGGGTTAGGTTTAGTGTAAGTGTTAGGGTTTGAGCTATGGTTAGGGCTAGGGCGATGGTTAGGGTTAGTGTGAGGTCTAGGTTTAGGATTAGAGTTAAGTTTAGGTCTAGGGTTAGCATTAGGTTTAGGGTTATGTTTAGGGTAATGGATAGGGTTACAGGTAAAGTTAGGGCTAGGATTATGGTTAGGATTAAGTCTAGGGTTAGGTTTACGGTTAGGGCCAGTTTTAGGGCAACGGTTAGATTTAGGGTAATGGTTAGGGCTAGGATTCGGTTTATTGTTAAAACGAGGTATAGGTTTCAGTTTAGGGATAGGTTTCTGGTTAGGTTAGGGCTAGGATTAGGGCTACGGCTAATGTAAGAACTAGAGTTATGATTAGGGCTTTTTTTTAAAGTCATGGTTAGGGCTAGTTCTAGTTTTAGGGTTAGGTATACATTTAGGGTGATGTTAGAGCTAGGGTTAGTGTAAGGTCAGAGTCAGGCTCAAGGTTACCTTTAGGGTTAGGTTAGGACTGGAATTAGGGCTAAGGTTAGGTCTAGGTGTAGCCTTTGGTTTTGGTTTAGGTTAAGGGTTAGGGTTAGGGATATGGCTTGGTTTTGTTTTAGGGCTTGAACTAGATTAGGGCTACTTTTAGGATTAGTGTTAGTATTGGGGCTGTTGTTAGTGTAAGGTTTAGGCTTAGGGTTAGGGTTGGACTAAGAGTTATGGTTAGTTCTAGGGTTAGGGCTAGGGCTAGTGTTATGGCTAAAGTTAGGGCAAGTGTTAGGGTAGGGTAAAGAATGGGGTTAGATCTAGGTATAGGGCTAGGGTGAGAATTAGAGTTATTCTTAGTGCTAGTTGTAGGGTTAGGGCTAAATTAGGGCTAGGATCAGGTCTAGAATTAGAGTAAGGGTTAAAAATAGAGTTAGAGTTAGGATTAGATTTTGGGAAGGGATGGGGTTTTAGCAAGGTTCAGAACTAGGGCAAGAGCTAGAGTTAGGGTTTGGGGTAGGATCAAGGCTAGGGATAGGGCTAGGATGAGGGCTAGAGTTTGTGTTAGAGTTATGGCTAGAATTGGGGCTACGGCTAATACCAGGTCTAGGGTTATGGTTAGGGATAGTTTTCAAGTAAGATTTATGGTTAGGTCTAGTGTCAGAGTTAGGTTTATGGTGATGTTCAAGTTGAGAGCTAGGGGTATTATAATAGTCAGAGTCAGGTTTGGGTTTGTGTTAGGTTGAGGTTTAGGGTTATGGCTCAAATTAGCATTATGTTTGAGTTAGGGTTAGGGTAATGGATATGGGTAAATTTAGGCTTCAGTTTAGGTTTAGGGCTTAGGTTTGGTTTAGGAGAATGGAAAGGTTAAGGGTTAGGCCTAGGTTTAGCATTAGGTTTATGGTTAGCATTAGGGTAATGGATAGGGGTAGCGCTAGGCTTAGGGCTAGGGTTAAGTTTAAGATTAGGGCTAGAGTTAGGGTTAGGGTTAGGGTTAAGGCTAGGGTTAGGTTTAGGGTATGGGTTAGGGTTTGAACTAAGGTTAGTGCTATGGATAGGGTTAGGTTTAGGGTATGGGTTAGGGTTTGAGCTAAGGTTAGTGCTATGGATAGGGTTAGGTTTAGGATTAGGTCTAGGGTTAAGATTAGGGTTATCTGTATGGTTAAGGTAATGGACAGGTTTAGATATCAGGTTAGGGTTAGGTATAGGTTTAGGTTTAGGAATAAGCTTAATGTTAAGTTTAGCATAATTTTTAGAGTATGAGCTATGGTTAATACTACGGCCATGTTTAGGTTTATGGTTAAGTCAAGAGTTAGGTTTATATTTAGGGTAAGAGTAGGATTAGGTTTAGGGCTAAGGTTATCATGATGTTAATGGTTAGGGTTTGGGTAATTGGTGGGATTAGGTCTAAGATTAAGTCTAGTTTTAAGATTAGGATTAGGGCTAGGGTTAGGGTTAGGGTTAGGGTTAGGTTAGACTTATCATTTTCTTAAGGTTAGGTTAAGGATAATGGTCAGGGATTGAGTAACTTTTAGGTCTAGGTTAAGGCTTCAGGTTGAAATCAGTGCTAGGGATAGAGTTAGGGTTAGGGTTAAGTTTAGGGTTAGGGTTAGGATAGGTTTAGCATTAGGTGTAGGCTTATGTTTAGGATAATGGATAGAGTTAGAGCTAGAGTTTGGGCTATGGTTACGGTTAGGACTAGGGCTAGGATTGGGGTTAGGGTTTGGGCTAGGGTTATGTTTAGGTTAAGGGCTAGGGTTTGAGCTAATTTTAGTGATAGTGTTAGGTCGAGTATTAGGTTCAGCCTTGGATCAAGGGACAGGATTACTGTAGATTTAGGATTAGGGTTAAGGTTAGGGCTAGGGTTCCATTAGGGTTAAGATAAGGGTTAGGGTAATAGATATGGTCATATGTAGGTTTAGGTTTAGGTTTAGGGTTAGATTATTTTAGAATTAATGTTAAGGCTACGGTTATGTTTAGGTTTATGGTACGGATTAGGTTTTGAACTAGGGTTAGGGCTATGGCAAGTGTTAGTTTTAGGGTTAGGTCTTTTGTTAGTTTTCTGGTTAGGGTTCGGGTTAGGGTTAGGGTTAAGGCTAGTGTTATCAATACATTTAGTTGTATGTTTAGGTAAGGAGTAGGTTTAGAGCTAGCTTTAGGGATCGGTTTAAGTTTAGGGTTTGGGCTAGGTTTAGGGTTTAGAGTAAAGTATAGGTCTAAGTTTATATTGATGGTAAGGGTTAGGCTTTGAGTAAATTTTAAGACTAAGGCTAGGGTTAGGTTTAGGGTTAGGATTAGGGCTATGGTGAGGGTTAAGTTTATGCTTAGGGCTAGATTTAGGCCTAGAATTCACTCTACATATTATGTTAGAAATATTAATATTGTGAGAGTTTTGATTAGGCTGAGGGTTAGGGATAGGTCTTGGGTTACAATTAGGGTTAGGGTTTTGCTTAGGGTTAGGGATAGGGTTAGAGCTAGTGTTAGGGGTAGGGGTAGTGTTAGGGATAGGGTTAGGGCTAAAGCTAGGTGTAGGTCTCGGATTAGGGCTAGTTTTTGTGTTAGTGTAAGTACTAGGGTTAGGGCAACAGGTAATGTAAGAACAAGGGTTAGAATTAGGGTTAGCTTTAGGGTTAGGGTTGGGGTAGTTCTAGTGTTAGTGTTAGATGTAAGGTCAGGGTTATATTTAGAGCTAGAGTTATTTTTAGGATAGGAGTCAGGGTCAGGGTTAGTTTTAGGGTTTGAGTTAGGACTCAAATTAGGGCAAGGTTTACTGTTAGGTTTCGGTTTAAGGTTAGTGTCGTGTTGAGAGCTAGGGTGTAAGGATATGAGTCAGGGTCAGGGTTAGTTTTAAGGTTAGGGTTAGGACTCGATTAAGGCTCAGATTAGTTCTGGTAGTAGTTTAGGATTTGGTTTAAGTTAAGGTTTAGGTTTAGGTCCATTGCTCTGTTTTGTTTTAGTCTTAGGGTTAGGGCTATTTTTACAATTAGTATTGGGGTTAGGGTTAATGTTAGTGTTAGGTTTTGGGTTACATTTATAGTTAGGTGGAGATCAAGGATTGGGCTAAGATTAAGGATAGGGCAAGGGTTAGGGCCAGGGTTGGAGTTATGGTAAGAGATAGGTTTAGTACTAGGAATAGGGCTATGTGAGTCTTAGAGTTAGTGATAGGGCTAAAATTAGAGTTATGATTTGGGATAAGATTAAATTAAGACTAGAATTAGGGCTAGGGTTAGTGTTCAGCTTAGGTCTAGCTATAGGGATAGGGTTAGGTTTAAGTTTAGGATAAAGAATAGCACTATATCTAGGTTTAGACGTAGGGTGAGTGTTAGTGTTAGTGTTACAGTTAAGGTTAGGTTTATAATTAAGTCTAGATTTAGCGCTAGGATGGGGCTAGTGTTTGTTTTAGATTCAGGGCTAGGATTAGTGCTAGGGCTAATATCAGATCTAGGGTTATGATTAAAGATAGTTTTAGGGTTAGGCTTATGTCTACGTCTAGTGTAAGGGTTAGGTTTAGGGTAAGGTCAGGTTTAGAGCTCAGGGGATTATTAGGATTAGGATTTGGCTTAGGTAAGGATTTAGGTTCATGGCTCAAATTAGCATTAGTGTTAGGGTTAAGGTATAGTTAGGGTTTGTTTAAAGGTTCAGGTTTTGTTTAGGGTAATTGATACAGTTAGCTTTAGTGAAAGGGCTAGGATTAGGCTTAGGGTTAGCATTAGAGAAAGAGTTATGGTTAGGGTAATTGATAGGTTTAGAGCTTAGATTAGAACTAGAGTTATGGTTAGGAATATGCCTTGAGTTAGGGTTAGAGTTAGTGTTAGAACTGGGGTTAGGGTAAGGTTTAGGGTTATGTTTAGAATAAAGGTAGGTTTTGAGCTAGGGTTAGGGCTAGATTTAGGGTTAGGACTAGGGATAGGATTACAGTAGGATCACAGTTAGGGTTAGCGTTAGGGCTAGGGTTTTCATTAATGTTAGGGTTAGGGTTAAGGTAACAGATAGGGTTATGTTAGGTTTAGATTTTGCTTTAGAGTTAGAATTAGTGATAGGCTTAGGATTAGAGCTATGGTTATGTTTAGGTTTATGGTTAGGATTATGGTTTGATCCAGAGTTAGGGCTATGCTAAGTGTTAATTTGGGGGTTATGTCTATGGTTAATTTTCCAGTTAGGGTTAGGATTAACATTAGGTTTGGGCCAGAATTATCAATAAGATTAGTTTTAATGTTAGAGTAATGGGTAGGTTTAGAGCTAGGTTTAGGGCTAAGTTAAGTTTAGGATTTGGGCTAGTGTTCGTGTGAGAGTTAGGGACAGGTCTAGGTTTTTGTTTAGGGTAAGAGTTAGGCTTTGAGCTATCTTAGGACTAAGGCAAAGGCTAGGGTTAGATATAGGGCTAATATTAGGTTTAGAGTTATTCTTAGCGCTAAGTTTAGGTTAAAATTAGCTCTATGTTTAGTGTCAGGTTTAGACCTAGGGATAGGGCTCTGGGTAATGTTAGAATTAAAGTTATGATTAAGACTAGTTTTAGGGTTAGGGTTATGGCTGGGTCTAGAATTAGATATAGGTTTTTTGTTAGTTTCAGGTTTAGAGGTAGTTTTAGTGTTAAAAGCAGGGTCAGTGTTTGGGTTAGAGTTAAAGTTAGGGTTAAAGCCAGAATTAGGACTAGGTTAAGGTTTAGTGTAGAGTTAGTGTTTAAGTTAGGTAAAGGTTTTTGTTAGGGCTAGGACTTAGGATTTTGTTTAGTTCTAGAGCTAAAGTTCAGGCTAGATTTAGGATTAGGTTTAGGTCTAGAGCTTGTGGTAGGGTTAGGTTTAGGTATTAGGTTACCAGTAGGCCTAGTGTTAGGGTTTGGTTTAGGGTTAGGGTCAGGTTTAGAAATAGGGTTTATGTTATGGTCAGAATAAGGGTCAGGGTTTGGGTGAGGGTTTGGGATAGCATTAGAACTTGAATGAGATCTAGTGTTAGGACTATTAATAGGGCTATGATTTGGTTAGCCTAAGGATTAGGGATAAGTCTAGGGTTAAAATTAGGGTTAAGATTTTGCTCAGGGTAAGGCATAGAGTTAGGGCTAGGGTTAGGTTTATGGGTAGGGTTAAAGCTAGGTTTAGGGCTCAGATTCGGGCTAGTTTTGTGTGAGGTTTAAGGCTAGGGTTAGTGCAACAGCTAATATAAGAACGAGGGTTACAATTAGGGTTAGAGGTAGGGGTAGGTCAAGTGTTAGGGTTAGATTTAATAGCTATTTATAGCTAAGGTTAGTGTTAGGAAATCAGTCAGGTCAGGGTTAGTTTTAAGCTTATGATTAGGACTTTATTTAGGGCTAGGGCTAGATCTAGGTGTAGTGCTAGGGTTCGGTTCAAGTTAAAGTTAGTGTTAGGCCTGTTGCTCAGTTTTATTTTAGAGATATGGTTAGGGTTAGGGATAGTTTTATGATTAGCTTTAGGTTTAAGGCCAGAATTATGGTTAGGTTTAGGATTAAGGCTAGATTTAAGGCTAGGATTAGGGCTTGATTTTTGTTAGGTTTAGGGCAAAAATTAGATCTAGGACTAATGTCAGGTCTAGGTTTATACTTATTTTTATAGATATATTTATATTATATAGATATTTTTAGGGTTAGGTTTATGGCTAGGTCAAATTAAAATGTTATGTTTATGGAAAGGGTCAGATTAAGAGCTTCCGTATTATTAGGGTCAGGGTCAGGCTTTGGGTTTGGGTTAGGTTAAGGTTTAGGGTTAAGGCTCAAATTAGCATTAAAGTTAGAATTAGGGTTAGGGTAATGGATAGTGATAGGTTTAGGGTTCAGGTTAGGTTTAAAGTAATGGATATTTTTAGGGTTTGTGATAGGTTTAGGGTTAGGCCTAGCATTAGCATTAGGGTTGTGGTTATTTTTAGGGTAATTTATAGGGTTAGACCTAGGGTTAGGGCTAGGATTATGATTAAGATTAGGGCTAGAGTTAGGGTTATGGTCAGGGTTAGGGTGAGGGTTACACTTAGGATTAGGTTTAGGGTACAGTTTAGGGTATGAGCTAGGATTTTTGCTATGGCTAAAGTTAATTTTGGATTTGGTCTAGTGTTATGGTGATGGTTAGTCTTACAGCTAGAGATAGAGTTACCATTAGGGTTAGGATAATAGGTTGAGATGTTAGGTTAAAGATAGGTTTAGGTGTAGTTTAGCCTTAGGTTTAGCTTTAGGACTAAGGTTAGAGTTTGAGCTAGCTTAGATTTAGGATTAGGGTTAGGTTCACTGTTAGTTCTAGGGTTAGTTTTATGTTTAGGGTTAGGGTAGTTTTAGCTTTAGGTCTAATGTTATCATTAGGGTTAAGTTTAGTGTTAGGGTAATGGTTATGGTTTGAAGTAGGGTTAGGACTAGGGTTAAGGTTAGGATTAGGGCTAAGGTTAGGTTTAGGTTTAGGCCTTGGGTTAGTGTTAGGGTTAGGTTAAGTGTAAGTGTTCGGGATTGAGCTAGGTTTATGGCTAAGGCAAGGGTTATGGTTACAGTCTGGGCTGGGTAGGGTTAGGGTTCGGTCTAGGGCTAGGGTTAGCATTAGTTTTAGGGTTATGGTTAGGGTAGTGGATAGAGTTAGAGCTTGGGTTTGGGCTATGGTTACAGTTAAGATTAGGGCTAGAGTTAGGGTGAGGTTTAGGGTTTGGTCTAGGGTTATATTTAAGGTACGTTTTAGGGTTTGAGCTAGGGTTAGGGCTAGAATGAGGGTTAGGTTTAGGGCTAGGTTTTATGTTAGAGTTATGCTGAGGGGTAGGTTTAGGGCAGCAATTATGGCTAGGTTTTGTGTGAGGTTTAGGGCTAGTGTTAGGTATATGGGTAATATAAGAGCTAGAGTTATGGTTATGGATAGATTTAGAGTTCGTCTAGTGTTATGGTTTGTTTTGGGTTTAGAATCAGATTTAGAGCTAGGTTTTTTTGTTAGGGTAAGTTTCAGGGTTCATATTATGATTAGGTTTAGGGTTAGGTCCAGAAGGAGGACTAGGGTTAGGTCAAGAGGTAGAGTTAGTGTTTGGTTTAGGTTAAGGGTTATTGTTAGGGCTAAGGCTAGGTTTATGGTTATATTTAGGTTTAGGTTTAGGTCTAGGGCTAGTGTTAGGGTTAGGTTTAGTGTTAGGGTTACTGGTAGGGCTAGTGTTAGGTTTTGGATAAAGTTTAGGGTCAGGTTTAAAACTAGGGTTAGTATTAGGGTTAGAATATGGGTCAGTGTTTGGGTTAGTGTTTTGGTTAAGTTTAGAGCTAGAATGAGGGCTCGGGTTAGGACTAGTAATAGAGTTAGGGTTTGGGATAGGCATAGAATTAGGGTTAGGACTAGGGTAGCAATATGGTGAGGGTTTGACTAAGTGTAAGAAATAGGATTAGAGCTAGGATTAGGACTAGGGATAGGGTTAGGGTTAGGGTTAGGGCCAGGGTTATGCTTTGGGTTATGGCTAGGTTTTGTTTTAGGTTTAGGGCTATGGCTAATTTAAGAGCTGACATTACGTTTAGGGCTTGTTTTAGCTTAGGTTTAGGGGGAGGTCTAGTGTTAGGATAAAGTTTAGGGATAGGGTGATGTGTAGAGCTAGGGTTAGTGTTAAGGTCAGAGTCAGGGTTAGTATTACTCCTAGGATTAGGGTTAGGACTCGAATTAGGACTAGGGTTAGGGCTCGGTGTAGTTTTAGGGTTTGGTTTAGGTTAAGGGTTAGGGTCAGTTCTATGGCTCAGTTTTGTTTGAGGGCTAGGGCTAGCGTTAGGGCTAGTTGTCAAATTAGCGTTAGGGTTTGAGTTAGTGTTAGGGTGTGGTTTAGGATTAGGGTTAGGATTAGATTTAGAGTTAGGGTTAGATATAGGTTTAGGGCTACAGTGAAGGTTATTTACTAGGTATAGGGCTAGGGTTTGAGTTATCATAAGTGATAGGGTTAGAACTAGGGATAGGCCTAGGGTGAGAGTTAGAGTTAGTCTTAGTGTTAGGGTTAGATTTAGGGTTAGAAGTAGGGCTTAATTAGGGCTAGGATTAGAGGTAGGGTTAGTATTAAGGCTGAGCCTAGGTTTATCGCTAGGTTATGGTTATCGTTTTGGTTAGGTATGATGTTACAGCTAGCTTTAGAACTAGGGCGAGGATTAAAATTAGGGTTAGGTCTATGAAGATTAGGGCTAGGATTAGGGCTAGAATTTGTTTTAGGGTTAGGACTTCATCAGGCCTAAGGCTAATGTCAGGTCTAGGGTTATGGTTAGAGATAGTTTTAGGGGTAAGATTATTAAGGTTAGGATTAGGTTTATAGATATGGTTAGGTTTAGAGTTCATGATAGGTTTAGGGTTAGGAATAGGTTTAGGATTATCCTAGGATTAGCATTAGGGTTAGGGCTATGTTCATGGTTAGGTTTAAGGCTAGGGTTAGGTTTTGGGTTATGGCAACAGTTAGGGTTAGGATTAGGTTTAGGGTAAGGGTTAGGGCTAGAATTAGGGTTTTGATTAGGTTTAAAATGAGTGTTAGCACTCTGATTAGCTTTATGTTTTGGGTTAGGTTAGGGCTAGGTTTAGGGCTATAGCTAATGTAACTAGGGTTACAATTAGAACTAGTTTTAGGGTTAGGATTAGGGCTAGGTCTAGGGTTATGGTTAGGTTTAGGTTTTGAGTGATGTTTAGAACTAGGGTTAGTGTAAGGGTCAGATTCAGAGTCAGGGTTTGTTTTAGAGTTAGGGATAGGACTCGAATTAGAGCTAGGTTCAGGACTAGGTGTAGGCTTAGATTTTGGTTCATGTTAAAGGTTAAGGTTAGGTCTATGGCTCAGTTGTTTTGTAGGGCTAGGTTAGGGCTAGTTTTAGGATTAGCATTAGTGTTATTGCTTGTGTTAGTGAGAGGTTTAACTTAGGGTTAGGGTTAGATTTAGAGTTAGGGTTAGATATAGGATTAGGTCTAGAGCTAGGGTTAGGGCTAATGTAAAGGCAAGTCATAGGAGCATGGTAATGGATAGTGTTAGAGATAAAATTAGGAGTATGGCGAGAGTTAGAGTTAGTCTTATGGCTAGGGTTAGGTTAGGTTTAGGGCTTAATTAGGGCTAGGATTAGGTCAAGCATTTTTGTTAGAGTTAGGCCTAGTTTTAGGCTTAGGTTTACGTTTAGCAATAGAGTTAGATTTAGGGGAAGGGATGGGGTTAGAGTTAGTTTTAGGGCTAGGTTGAAAGTTAGAATTTTCGTTAGGGCTATGGTTATGGTTTGATTTATTAATAAGTCTAGGTTTAGGGCAGGATGAGGGCTAAGGTTTGTTTTAGGGTTATGGCAAAAATTGGGACTAGGACTATTGTCAGGTCTAGGCTTACATTATGGATATAATGAGGGTTAGATTTATGGCTAGGTCTAGTGTAAGGGTTCGGTTTAGTGTAAGGGTCAGGTTTAGAGCTGGGGTATTATTAGGGTTAGAATTTGTTTTCGGGTTTGGTTTAGGTTAGGGTATAGGTTTAGAGCTTGAATTAGCTTTAGGGTTTGGTTAGGTAATGATAGGTTTGGGTTTAAGGTTCATGTTACATGTAGGGAAATTGATAGGGTTAAAGTTAGCAAAGGGTTAGGGTTAAGGGTTAGCCTTAGGGTTATGGTTGTACTTAGGATAACAGATAGTGTTAGGGCTAGGGTTATGGTTTGTATTAGGGCTAGAGTTAGGATTAGGCCTAGGGTTAGAATTAGTTCAGTTGAGGATATGGTTTAGAGTTTGAGCTAGGGTTAGCGTTAGGTTTAGGGTTAGGTCTAGGTTATAGATACAGTTAGGGTCAAGGTTAGTGTTAAGGTTGGTGCTAGGGTTATCATTAGTTTTAGAGTATTGGATAGGGTTTGATTTCGTGTTAGGGTCAGGGTTAGGTTTAGGTTCTGGCTTAAGGTCAGAATTAGGGATAGGCATAGGGTTAGGTGTAGGGTAATGTTTAGGGTTTGAGCAAGGGTTAGCTCTGTTGCAAGGGTTTGGTTTATGATTATGTCTAGGTTTAGGGTTAGAGTAGATTTAGGGTAAGAGCTAGGGTTATCATCAGGGTTAGGGTTAGGGTTAGGGCAATGGGTAGGATTAGAGTTAGGGTTAGGGCTAGGGTTATCATTAAGTTTACGGCTAGATTTAGAGTAATATATAGGGTTAGAGCTAGGGTTAGGGCTTGGGTTAAGTTTAGGATTACGGCTAGGGCTAAGGTTAGGTTTAGCTTTAGGCCATGGCTTAGTGTTATGGTTAGGTTAAGTTTAAGGGTTAGGGATTGAGCTAGTGTATGGACTAGGATAAGGATTAGAGTTAGAGTCAGTGTGAGGTTTAGGGCTAGGGTTACCATTAGTGTAGGGTAATAGATAGAGTTAGAGGTAGGTTTTGGCCTATGGTGATGGCTAGTTTCAGGGTTAGTGATATGGCTAGGTCTATAGTTATGTTTATGTTTTTTTGTTAGGATAAGGTTTAGAGCTAGGGTTTGTGTTAGCGTAATGATCAGTGTTCAGTTTAGGGTTAGGTTTATTGTTAGGGCCAGCGTTAGGACTACGGTTTGGTCTAGGGTTAGGGTTAGTGTTTGAGTTAGGTTAAGGTTTATTGTTAGGGCTAGGATTAAGTTTTTTATTAGGGCTAGGCCTAGGCTTATCACTAGATAAAGGATTAAGTGTAGGTTTAGGTCTAGTGTTAGGGTAAGGTTTAGTTATAGGGTTACAGGTAGTGCCAATGTTAGGGGTCAGTTTGGGTTTGGGGTCAGGTTTAGACCTATGGTTAGTGTTAGGGTCAGAATAAGGGTCAGGGTTAAGGTTAGGGTATGGGATAGTGATAGAGCTAGATTGAGGATTAGGGTTAGGACTAGTAATATAGTTTGGTTTAAGGTTAGGCTAAGAAGTAGGTTTAGGACAAGGGTAGCTTTAGAGTTAGAGTTTGGCTTAGGGTAAGGGATAGTGTTAGGGCTAGTGTTTTGGCTATGTTTAGGGTTAGGTTAGGGCTAGGGTTAGGTATAGGGTTAGGGTTAAAGCTAGGGTTAGAGCTTGGATTAGGGTTAGGCTAGGTTTTGTGTTAGCTTTAGGGCTACTGCTAATGTAAGAACTAGGGTTACATTTAGGACTAGTTTCAGAGTTAGTATTACATCTATGTTTAGTGTTTGGTTAGGTTTAGGATTGGGGTTATGTTTAGGGTAATGGATATGTTAGGGTTAGTGAATGTATTAGGGTTAGGCCGAGGGTTAGCATTAGGGTTAGGATTAGGGTTAGGGTTAGGGTTAGGTTTATAGTAATGGATAGGTTTAGAACTAGGGTTAAGGCTAGGGTTATGGTTAGTGTTAGTGTTAGGGTTAGTGTTAGGTTTAGGGTTAGTGCAAGGATTAAATTTAGGGTTAGTTTTAGGGTAAGGGTTAGGAGTTGGTTTAGGTTTATAGTTAGGTTTATATTTAGGTTTATAAAGGTAGGGTTGGGGCATGCATTAGGGCTCGATTTTGGGTTACATTGGGGTTAGTGTTATGGATACAGCTAATGTAAGATCTAGGGTTATGATTCAGGCTAATTTTAGGATTACATTTAGGGCTAAGTCTATTTTTATGGTTAGGTTAAGTTCAGGGTGATGTTTTGAGCTAGGGTTACTCTTAGGTTCAGAGTTAGGGCCAGGGTTAATTTTAGGGTTGGGGATAGGACTCGAATTTGGGGTAGGCTTAGGGCTAGATGTAGGGTTTGGATTTGGTTTAGGTTAAGGGTTAGGTTTAGTGTTATGGCTCATTATGTTTTAGGGCTAAGGCTAAAGTTAAATGTAGTTTTATGATTAATGTTAGTGTTATTTCTAGTGATAGGGTGAGTTTAGGTTTAGGTGTACATTTAGAGTTATGATTAATTCTAGGGTTATGGCTATGGCTAGTTAAGGCTAAGGTTAGGTATAGTGTTTGGGTTATGCTAATGGATAGGATTAGAACTACGTATAGAGCCTGAGCAATAGAGTTTGTCTTAAGTCTAGGGTTAGGGTTAAGTTTAGGGCTAAATGAGGGCTAGGGTTATGTCTAGGATTGGTGTTTGGTTTAGGGCTAGGATTAGTACTATGTTTAGGATTAGCTTTAGGGAAAGTTTTACGCGAAGGCATTGGGTTACAATTAGGTTTAGTGCTAGGGCGATGATTAGAATTAGGTTTAGGCCTAGGGTTCGGTTTGTGCTAGGATTAAGGCTAGATTTGGGGTTAGGATTAGGGCTAGGGTTTGTGTTAGGGTTAAGGCAAGTTTTAGTGATAAGGATAATGTCAGGTTTAGGGTTATGGCTAGAAATAGTTATATGGTTATGTTCATGGCTAAGTCTAATGTTAGTTTTAGGTTAAGGTGTATTTTTAGGGTCAGAGTCATGTTTCGAGTTTGTGTTAGGTTAATTATTAGTGTGAGAACTCAAATTAGTTTTAGATTTAGAATTAGGGTTAGGTTAATGGATAGGTTTACGTTTAGGATTCAGGTTAAATTAGGGTAATTGTTTGGGTTAGGGTTACTGATACAGTTAGGGTTAGGTCTAGGATTATTATTTGGGTTAGGGTTATTGTTAGGTTAATGAATAGCATTAGAGCTAGGGTTAGGGCTAAGACTTTGGATAGGATTAGGGCTAGAGTTAAGGTTATGGTTAGGACTAGGGCTAGGGTTAGGGTTTCTGTTAGGTTTTGGGAACAGGTTAGGTTTTGATCTAGGGTTAGAGCTAGGGTGAGTGTTAGGTTTAGGATTATGTCTAGCGTTAGATTTTTGTTTAAGGCTAGGGTTAGTGTTAGGGTTAGTGCTAAGGTTATTTTTAGGGTTAGGTTAATGAATAGGGTTAGATGTCGGGTTAGGGTTAGGATAGTTTTAGGTTTAGGGTTTGTGTTAGAGTAAGGGTTAGTGTTTTATCTAGGGTTAAGTCTACCATGAGGGTTAGGTTTAGGGTTAGGTCTAGGATTAGGATTACATTAGAATTAGAGCTAGGGTTATCATTAGGGTTAAGTTTCAGTTTCAGGTAATGGTTAATTTTAGAGATAGTATTAGGGTTAGTGTTAACATTATGATTAAGGTTAGGTTTAGGGATAGGGCTAGGGTTAGTTTTAGGGTTCAGTTTTGGGTTTTATCTAGGGTTAGGTTAACATGAGGGTTAGGCTTAAGGTAAGGGATAAGGGTAGGTAGGGTTAGGGTTATGCTTTGGGCTAGATTTATGCCTAGGATTAGGGATAGGTTTTGTGTTAGGTTTAGAGCTAGTTTTAGTGCTATGGTAATGTAAGGGTTATGTTTAAGGTCTAGTGTTAGGTTTACATTTAGGTTTCGGTTAGAGTCAGTTTCATAGCTAGGGTGTCAGTGTCTGTGTTTGGATTAGGTTTAGGGTTAGGGCTAGAGCTATAATTAGGATTGGTTAGTAATAGAGGTAAGGTTAGTGTTTGGCTTAGGTTAAGGGTTATCACTAAAGCTAGTGCTAGCTTTTTTTAGGTCTTCTTAAAGATATGGTTAGATTTAAGATTAGGCTTAATCTAGGGCTAGTGTTAGGTTAGGTTTAGATATAGGGTTATGGGTAGGGCTGGTGTTAAGATTTGGTTTAGTTTCAGGGTCAGAATAAGGGTCAGGGTTAGGGTTAGAATTTGGGTTGTAGCTATAACAGGAATGAGGGCTAGGTTTAGGACTAGTAATATGGTTAGGTTTTGGGTTAGACTAAGGATTAATTTTAGGACTAGGGTTAGCATTAGGGTTGGGGTTTGGCTAGAGTAAAGGTTAAGAATAGAGCTAGGGTTAGAGCTAGGGTTCAGGTTAGGGTTAGGGCTAGTGTTAGGGTAAGGGTTAGTGTAAAAGCTAGGTTTAGGTCTCAGATTTCGGTAGGTTTTGGTTAGCATTAGGTTTAAGGTTACATCTAACGTATGATCTAGGGTTATGATTAAATTAGGATTAGGACTAGGTCTAGTTTTAGGTTAAGGTTTAGGTTTAGGCTGATGCTTAGAGGTAGGGTTATTGTTAATGTCAGAGACAGGTTCAGGGGTAGTTTTTGGGTTAATATTAGGACTCGGATTAGGGCTTGACTTAGGGCTAAATGTAAGGTTAGAGTTTGGTTGAGGTAAAAGTTTTGGGTTAGTGTTATGGCTCAGTTTTGATCTAGGGATAAACCTATGGTTAGGGCTATTTTTAGGATTAGCTTTAGGGTTAAGGCTAGTATTATGGTTAGGTTTAGGTGTAGAATTAGGGTTAGATTTAGAGTTAGGTTTAGATCTAGGGTTAGGTGTATGGTTACGACTCAGGGCTAGGAATAAGGATATGGTAAATGGTAAGGTTAGAATTAGGGCTAGGGTTAAGGGCTAGGTTTAGGGTTTGGGTTTGGTTTAGGGTAAGCAATGGGGTTATAACTAGGTTTAGGTCTAGGGAAAGGGATAGAATTTGGGTTAGGTTATGATTATGGCTTGTTTTGGGCTATTATGAGAGCTAGTGTTCATATTAGGGTTAGGGCTAGGATTAGGGCTAGGGCTAATGTCAGGTCTAGGGTTGGAGTTAGGGATAGGTTTTGGGTTATGTTTATGGTTAGGTCTAGTGTAAGGGTTAAATTTAGGGTAAGGGTCAAGTTTACAGATATGTGTATTATTAGGGTCATTGTATGGATTAAGGTGTGGTTTCAGTTAAGATTTAGGTTTAGGGCTCAAATAAGCATTATGGTTAGATTTAGGGTTAGGGTAATGAATAGGCTTAGGATTAGGGTTCAGGTTAGTTTAGGGTAATAGATAGGTTTAGGATTGTGATAGGGTTAGGGTTAAGCCTAGGGCTAGCATTAGGGTTAGGATTATGGTTAGGGTAATGGGTAGAATTAGAGCTAGGTTTAGGGCTAGGTTTAGGATAGTGGATATAATTAGAGATATAGTTAGCGCTATGGTTAAGTTTAGGATTAGTGCTTGTGTTAGGTTAGGGTTTGGAATAGGGCTAGGGTTATGTTAAGGGTAAATGTTAAGCTGTGAGCTAGGGTTAGGTCTAAAGCGAGGCTTAGGGTTAGGGTTAAGGCTAGGGTTAGGTTTAGGGTTACACTTAGGGCTATGTTCAGGCCTAGGATTAGGGCTAGGTTTTGTGTTAGTTTAGGCCTAGGGTTAGGACCATAGGTAATGTAAGAGCTAGGTTAATGATTAGGGATAGTTTTAGAGTTAGGTTTATGGCTACATCTAGTGTTAGGAATAGGCTTTGGGTTAGGGTGAGCTTTGGAGCTAGGATTATGTTCGGGTCAGGGTCAGTGTTCAGGTTAGAGTTATATTGGTTTTAGTGCCAGAATTAGGACTAGGGTTAGGCCTAAGGGTAGGGTTAGTGTTTGGGTTAGGTTAAGAGTTATTGTTAGGGCTAGGGCTAGGTTGTTGTTCATGTATAGGGCTAGAGACATGGTTACATTTAGGATTAGGTTTAGGTATAGGGCTAGTGTTAGGTTTAGGTTGAAATATAGGATTACCCATTTAGTTTTAAGTATATGATTAGTGTTCGGTTTCGGGTTAGGGTCAGGTTTAGACCTACGGTTCTTGTTAGTTAGAGTAAGTGTCAGGGTTGGGGTTTGGGTTTGGGTTAGTTTTAGAGCTAGAACGAAGGTTAGATTTAGGACTTGTAATAGGGTTAGGGTTTGGATTAGCCTCTGGATTAGTGTTAGGACTGGAGTTAGCATAGGTTTAGGGTTTAGCTTAAGGTAATGGATAAGGTAAGAGCTAGGATTGGAGCTAGGGTTAGGGATGGGTTAGGGCTAGTTTTAGGGTTAGGGTTAAAAATAAGGGTTAGCCCTCAGATTAGGGCCTGGTTTGGGGTTAGGTTGGGGCTAGTGTTAGGCCTACAACTAATGTATGAACCATGGTTATGATTATGGCTACTTTTTCGGTAAGTGTTATGGCTAGGTCAAGTTTAGGTTAAAGGTTAGTGTTAACGTGTTGTTTAGAACTAGGGTTAGTGTTTGGGTCATGGCCAGTGTTCAGGTTAGAGTTAGGGTTAGAGTTCAACCCAGAATTACCACTAGAGTTAGTTCTAGGTATAGGGTTGGTATTTGTATTAGGTTAAGTTTTATCATTAGGATTAGGGTTAGGTTTTTGTTTAGGTCTAGGGCTAGAAATATGGCTAGATTTATGATTAGGTTTATGTCTAGAGCTAGTGTTAGGGTTAGGTTTAAGAATAGGTTTATTTCTAGTGCTAGTGTTAGGGTTCAGTATAGGGTTAGGGTAAGGTATAGACCTAAAGTTACCATTAGGGTCATAATAATTGTCAGTTTTGAGTTATGGTTAGAGCTATAATTACAGCTAGGGATAGCACTAGTAATAAGGTTAGGGTTTGGGTTAGGCTAAGGATTAAGGTTATGCCTAGGATTAGCTTTAGGGTTAGTATTAGCTTAGGGTAAGGGATAGGATTAGAGTTAGGGTTAGGGATATATTTACGGTTAAGGTTAGGGCTTGTGTTAGGTTTAAGTTTAGGGTTGAAGCTAGGGTTAGGTATTGCATTAAGTCTAGGTTTTGATTAGATTTAGGGCTAGGTTTAGAGTTATGGCCAATGTATGGACAAGGGTTTCCATTTGGGCTATTTATAGGATTAGGGTTAGGACTAGGACTAGTGATAGGATTAGGTGTACCATTAGGGTGATGTTTAGAGCTAGAGTTAGTGTTAGGGTGAAATTCAAGGTCAGAGTAGTTTTAGGGTTAGGTTTTGGACTCGAATTAGGGCTAGGGTTAGGGCTAGGTGTAGGGTTAGGTTTTGTTTTAGGTTAAGTTTTAAAGTAAGGGATATGGCTTGGTTTTGTTTTAAAGCTAGGGCTATGGTTAGGGCTAGTTTTAGGCTTAGCATTAGGTTTAGGGCTAGTGTTAGGTTTAGGTTTAGGCTTAGGTTTAAAGTTAGATTTTTATATAGGATTAAATCTAGGGTTAGGTCTAGTGCTAAGGATAGGGCTACTGTTAGGTCTTGGTTTATGGCTAGGATTAGGTTTAAGATAAGGGATAGGTTTAGAACTAGGTATAGGGCTAGGGTGAGAGTGAGAGTTAGTCTTATGGCTAAGCTTAGTGTTTGGTTAGGTATAGGGCTTAATTAGGGCTAGGAACAGGGCTAGGTTTATGGTTATGTTTAGGCCTATGGTTAGTTTTAGGCTTAAGGTTAGGTTTATTGTAAGTGATGGGGTTAGAGCTAGGGATAGGGCTAGGGTGAAGCTTAGAATTAGGGTTAGGTCTAGGGTTTCATTAGAGTTATGATTAAGGCTAGGTTTAGGGCTAGGATGAGGGCTAGGGTTTGTGTTAGGGTTAGGGCTAGGATTAGTGTTATGGTGAATATCAGATCTAGGGTTATGTTTAGGGATAGTTTTAGGGTTAGGTTTATGGTTATGTTTAGTGTAAGTGTTAGGTTTAGGGAAAGAATCAAGTTTAGAGCTAGGGGTATTATTAGGGTCAGGGTCAGGTTTAGGGTTTTGTTTAGTTTAGCTTTTAGGCTTAGGGCTCAAATAAGCATAGGTTTTGGGTTAGGGTAATGACAGGGTTTCGTTTAGGGTTAAGCTTAGATTTAGCATAATAGATAGGGTTATGGTTAGAGATAGGGTTAGATTTAGGCCTAGGGTTAGCATTATAATTAGGGTTATGTTTATAGTAGTTGATAGGGTTAGAGCTAAATTTAGGGCTAGGGTTATGGATAGGATTAGGGCTAGGGTTAGGGTTAGGGTTAAGGATTTGTTCTGTGTTAAGTTTAGGTCTAGAATTACGGCTAGGGCAAATCTAGTATAAAGATTAGGTTCATGGGTAGGGTCAAGGTTAGAGCTAGGTATATTATCATGGGAAGGGTCAGAGTTAGGGTTTGGGTTAGGTTAAGGTTTAGGGTTAGGGCTTGAATTAGCTTTAGGGTTAGGGTTAGGGTAATGATAGGGTTAGGTTTAGGGTTCAGGTTAGGTTTAGGTTAATGAAATACGTTAGGGTTAGGGATAAGTATAGGGTTAGGCCTAGGATTACCATTAGAGTTATGGTTATTGTTAGGGTAATGGATAGGGTTAGAGCTAGTGATAGGGATAGGGTAATGGTTAGAAATCTGTCTATTGTTAGGGTAAGGTTTAGCGCTGGTTCTGGGTTAGGGTTAGGTTTAGGTTTAGGGTAAAAGCAAGGGTTAAGTCTCGAATTAGGGCTTGGTTTTGGGTTGTGTTAGGGATTGGATTAGGGCTATGGATAATGTACGAACTAGTGTTGCAATTAGTGCTAGTTTTAGGGTTAGGGTTAGGGTTAGGGCTAGTTCTACTGTTAAGGTTAGGTTTAGGGTTAGGGTTTTGTTTAGAGCAAGGGTTATTGTTAGGATAACTGTCAGAGTCAGTGTTAATTTTAGAATTATGGCTAAAATTAGTACTAGGTGTACGGTTAGGTTTTGGTTTAGGTTAAGGGTTAGGGATATAGGTTGATATTGTATTAGGTCTAGGTCTACGGTTGAGGCTAGATTATGGATTAGCATCAGGGATTGGATTAGTGTTAGCTACGGTTAGTATTAGTGTTAGGTTGAGGTTTAGGCTTAGAGTTAGCGTTAGACTTAGAGTTAGGGTTAGATCTAGGGTTATGGCTAAGGGTTAGTGGTAGGTTTAGGGCTTAATTAGGGCTAGGATCAGGTCTAGGTTTAGTGATAGGTTTAAGGCTAAATTAGGGCTTGTATTAAGGCTAGGGTTAGTGTTGGAGTTAGGCCAAATGGTTGTGCTAGAGTTAGGGTTACCATTGGTGTTAAGGTTAAGATTAGGGGAATGGGTGGGTTATAGCTATATTTAGGGCTAGGGTGAGGGTTAGAATTAGGATTAGGGCTAGGGTTATGGTTCAGTTTAGGATTAAGGCTAGGTTTAGTGCTTAGTTATGGGCTAGGTTTTCTGTTAGGGTTATGGCTAAGACCAGGTGTAGGGCTAATATCAGGTGCTGGGTTAATGATAAGGGTAGTTTTAGGGTTAGGTTATGGCTAGGTCTAGTGTAAGAGTTAGGTTTAAGTTAAAGGTCAGCTTTAGGGATAGGACTATTATTAGAGTCAGGGCCAGGTTCAGGATTAGCATTTGGTTTAGCTAAAGGTTTAGGTTTAGGCCTCAAATTAGCAATATGGTTAGGGTAGGGTTAGCATAATGGATAGGGTTTAGTTTAGGTTTCCGTTAAGGTTTAGGATAATGGATAGGTTAGGTTTAGTGATCAGGTTAGGGTTAGCATTAGGGTTAGGGTTATGTTTAGTGTAATGGATAGTTTTATATCTAGGGTTAGGGCTAAGTTTTGGTTTGGATTAAGTCTAGGATTTTGCTTAGGTTTAGGGATATTTCTAGAGTGTGATTTGGGGTAAGTTTTAGGGTTAGGGCAAGTGTTAGATTTAGGGCTAGGGTTATGGTTAGGTTAAGGTTAGAGTTAGTGTTTGAGCTAGGTTTAGGGCTAGGGTGAGGGTTAGGTTTAGGTTTAGGTCTAGGTTTACATTTATGGTTACAGTTAGGTTTAGTGTTAGAGATGGGGTTTAATTAGGGTTATAGTTAGGGTTAGGGTAATGGATATGGTAAGAGCTAAAGTTCAGACTAGGTTTAATGTTAGGATTAGGTTTAGGGTTAGGGTTAGGCTTTAGGATAGAGGTTGGTTTAGGTTTATTAAAAAGGTTAGTCTTTGAGCTAGGGGTAGATCTAAGGTGAGGCTTAGGTTATGGCTCGGTTTAGGGCTAGTGTTAAGCTAAGGGTTATGTTTAGAGCTAAGTTTAAGCCTAGGATTAGGGCTAGGTTTTGTGTTAGGATTAGGACAATGCATAATGTAAAAACTAGGGTTATGTTTAGGGCTAGTTTTAGGTTTAGGATTATGGCTAGGTCTAGTGTTATGTCTAGGTTTTGGTTTAGTGTCAGGTTTAAAGTTAGGTTCAGTGTTAGAATCAGGGTCAGTTTTGGGGATAGGGTTAGGGTTAGGGTTAGATCCATAACTAGGACTAGGTTTAGGTCTAGGGGTAGGGTAAGTGTTTGGTTTAGGTTAAGGGTAATTGTTAGGGATAGTCCTTGGTTTTTGTTTAGGTCTTGGGCTAGAGTTATACTAATATTTAGGATTATCTTTGGGTCTTGGTCTAGTGTTAGGCTTAGGTATATGTAAAGGTTTACCAGTAGGGCTAGTGTTAG
The DNA here is from genome assembly GCF_047511675.1 of Marmota flaviventris. NCBI lineage: Eukaryota > Metazoa > Chordata > Mammalia > Rodentia > Sciuridae > Marmota > Marmota flaviventris. Next base: position 41,967 of record NW_027288117.1, on the reverse strand, counting down.
GATTTTATTTAGGGTTAGGCTCAGGTTTAGACCTAGGTTTACTGTTAAGTTCAGATGAGGGTCAGGGTCAAGTTTAGAGGTAAAATGAGGGCTAGGTTTAAGACTAGTATTATGGTTAGAGTTTAAATTAGGCTAAAGATTAGGATTAGAACTAGGGTTAGCATTTGGGTTAGGGTTTGGCTTAGTGCAAGGAATAGGGTTAGAGTTAGGCTTAAGGATAGTGTTAGGGTTAGGGTTAGGGCTAGTATATGGTTAAAGCTAGGGTTAGGGCTCAGTTTAGGGGTAGAATTTGTGTTAGGGTTAGGGCTATGGTTAGGACAATGACTAATGTATGAACTAGGGTTTTGATTAAGGCTAGTTTTAGGGTTAGGATAAGGCTAGATATAGTGTTAAGAGTTAATTTAAGGTTAGGGTGAATTTCAGATCTAGGATTAGTGTTAGGCTCAGTGTTAGGGTCAGGGTGAGTTTTAGAGTTAGTTTGGGGGCTAGTAGTATGCTTAGGTTTTATTTTACGCTAAGTGTTAAGATTAGGGCTATGGCTTGGTTTTGGTTTATGGCTAGGGCTAGGGATAGGGCAAGTTTTAGGATTAGCGTTATGGTTAGGGGTAGTGTTAGGGTTTGGTTTAGGTTTATTTTTACAGTTAAATTTAGAGTTAGGTTTATATTTAGACTTAGGCTTAGATCTAGGATTACGATTAAGTCTAAGGATAGAAATAGGGCTAGTGCTAGGGATAGGGCAGGAGTTAGAGTTAGTCTTATTGCTATATTTAGGGTTAGGATAGGATTAAATAAAGGCTAGGATTAGCACTAGACTTTGTGTTAGGCCTAGTTTTAGGGCGAGGGTTAGGTTTAGGTTTAGGGTTATGGTTAGTTTTTGGGTAGAGGATGAGGTTGTAGGTAGATTTAGGGCTAGGGTGAGGAATAGAATTAGGGTTTGGGCTCGGGTTACGGTTTGAGTTAGGATTAAGCCTATATTTAGGTCTAGGATTATGGCTAGGGCTAATTTCAGTTCTAGTGTTATGGGTAAAATAGTTTTAGGGTTAGGTTTATGGCTACGTCTAGTGTAAAGGTTAGGTTTAGGGTTTGGGTCAGGTTTAGAGCAAAGAGTACTATTAGGGTCAGCGTCGTGATTGCTGATTTGGATAGGTTAATGCTTAACATTAGGGCTCAAATTAGCATTAGAGTTGGGATTAGGGTAAAGAGAGTGTTAGGTTTAGGTTTCAGGTTATGTTTAGCGTAATGGATAGGATTAGGATTAAGGATACAGTTACATTTAGGCCAAGGTTTAGCCTTAGTGTTAGGGTTATGGTTATGGTAATTGATAGGGTAGAGATAGGGGTACAGCTATGATCAATGTTATGATTATTGATAGGGTTAGGCTTAGGGTTAGTGTTAGGTTTATATCTAGGGTTATGGCTAGGGTTATAGTTACAATTAGTGATTGGTCTAGGTTTAGGTGTAAATCTAAGGATAGTGCTCAGAATAAGGCTAGGTTTTGGGTTAAGTAAAGGCTAGGTTTAGGGTTATGGCTAATGTAATTACCAGGGTTGCTATTAGGGCTAATTTTAGGGTTAGGGTTAGGGTTAGGGCTAGGTCTGTTGTTAGGTTTAGGATTAGGTTTAGAGTGATGTTTAGAGCTAGGGTTAGTGTTAAGGTCAGAGTCAGGCTCAGGGTTAGTTTTAGGGTTTGGCTTAAAACTCGAATTAGGGCTAGATTTAAGCCTAAGTGTAAGTTTAGGGCTTAGTTTATATTAAGGGTTAGGATTACGTCTATGGCTTGGTTTTGTTTTAGGGCCAAAATTAGTGCTAGTTTTAGGATTAGCCTTAGGGTTAGGGCTAGTGTTAGGTTTAGGTTTAGGCTAAGGTTTAGGGTTAGATTTAGAGTTAAGGTTAGATCTAGCGTTGTTGCTTGAGCTATGAATAGGTCTAGTGTTAGACCTATGGTTTGGGCTAGGATTAGGGTTCCAGTAAAGTGTAGGGTTAGAACTAGGTTTAGGACTAAGGTGAGAATTAGAGTTAGTGTTTTGACTAGGTTTAGGGTTAAGGTTAGGTATAGGGCTAAATTAGATCTAAGATTAGTGCTAGGGTTAGTGTTAGGGTTAGTTCTAGGATTATGGTTAGGGTTCTAATTAAGGCTATGTTTAGGGCTAATTTAAGGGCTAGGGTTTGTGTTAGGGTTAGGGTTAGTATCATTCTAGGGCTAATATCAGGTATAGTGTTATGCTTAGGGATAGTTTTAGGGTTAGTTCTATGGCTAGGTCTAGTGTAAGGGTCAGGGTTTAAGATAGGTTTAGGGCTCGTATTATGCTTAGGTCTTGTGTTAGGGTTAGGGCTAGTGTTAGGGCAATGGCTAATGTAAGAACTACTGTTACCATAGGGTTAGTTTTAGTGTTAGAGTATGTGTTAGGTTTAGTGTTTGATTTAGGTTTAAGTTTATGGTTATATTTATAGCTAGGGTTTGTTTTAAGATAATACTGAGCGTCAGGCTTAGATTTAGGGTTAGAGTTAGCATTCAAATTAGGGCTAGGGTTACTATTAGGGTTAAGTTTAAGGGGAGGGCAGTGTTTAGATCTAGTGTGAGTGTTAGGATAGGAGTCAGGGTCACTGTTGTTTTTAAGGTTAGGGGTAGGACTCGAATTAGGGTTAGGGTTAGGTCTAGTTGTAGTGTTAGGATTTTGTTTAAGTTAAGGTATGGGGTTAGGGCTCATACTAGGTTTTGTTTTAGTCCTAGGGTTAGGGTTAGCTCTCTTGTTAGTGTTAGGCTTAGGCTTAGGGTTAGGGTTAAATTTAGAATTAGGGTTAGATCTAGGGTTAGGGCTAGAACTAAGGAAAAGACAAGGGTTATGGCTAGGCTTAGGGATATGGAAAGGGATAGAGTTAGCACTAGGGAAAGGGCTATGGTAAGAGTTAGTCATAGGGCTAGGGTTAGGATTAGGGTTAGAAATAGGGCTAAATTAGGGCTAGGATTCGGGCTAGGTTTAGTGTTCAGTTTAAGTCTAGGGTTAGGCTCAGGGTTAGAATTATGGTTAGGGTTAGGGTGAGGGTTAGAGTTTAGAGTTAGAGTTTAGAGTTTAGGTTTAGAGTTAGGGCAAAATTTGGGATAAGGAATGGATTTATAGCTAGGTTTAGAGGTAGGGTGAGGGTTAGAATTATGGTTAGGGCTGTGGTTAGTGTTAGGTTTATGATTAAGGCTAGGTTTATGGCTATGATGAGGGCTAAGATTTTTTTAGGTTTAGTGCTAGGATTAGTGCTAGGGTAATTTCAGGTCCAAATATATTGTTAAATATAGATTTAGGTTAGAATTATGGGTATGTCTAGTGTAAGGGTTAGGTTTAGGGTTAGCGTGAGTTTTAGAGCTAGGGGTATTATTAAGGTCAAGTTCTCCTCTATTTGGGAGTGATTTCCATGCACGGATACAAATGTTATTAATCTGTTCATATACCTCAGGGGGTATCCTGTTTGTTGATTAGCAAACCTGCCTTGCCCCAAAAGCATATCCTTATCCCAGGCAGGGCGTCCCGCTGCATGATTTTGGGCAGCTTGCTCTACTGCACCCTCTAACATAAATGCTCTCCAATCCAAGTATTTTCCCTGAGGAAACACAAGCGTGGACTAGACTAGCCCAATCTGAAGGAGTCATGCAAAATCTAGTAAGTCCCTCCACCTGAGTAAGAGTGAAAGCGGCATCTATGCCATAAGTGCGGACAGATTCTGCCAAGGTTTTAATTATTTTAAAGTCTAAAGGCTCATGATATCTTCCCCTGTTATTGTCCTGAAATACAGGGTATGCAAGTCCCATATCTGTATTAACTGTCCTCCAAACTTGCGCATGAAAAGATCTCCCGGAACCTTGGCTCCCCCCCACATACGGGGGTGGGGCAACCGGCACCATATCTTCTTCTAGATATTCTACCTCCTCCTCCTCAGAGTTTTGTTGACCGATATTAGATCCCTTCCCCTTCTTAAAGTAGGCCTGCGTGCCCTGTATCTCCTTTTTCTTCTTCTTCATTTTTATCTTGCGTTGTTGTTGTAGCAATATATCAAGGTCCTCAGAACTCTCTGAGTCGCTTGTGTTCTCAGGCGTTTTTAATTCGGTCAAGTCTGGGTAGAGCCTTCTCCTATTTTTATTTTCAGGCTCTTTTGCCTTCTCACTACTCTTACTCTTAATACTCTCTGCCACTTCACTATGTGATCCTTCAGATTTTTCCTCATGTAGTTGCTCAAGAACAGCTTGACCCTCACTCACAGCTTCTTGGCATTTACTATCTACTATACATCCTCTAACTAACTTCCAAAGTGGTATAACACCACCCTCTAAGGTGCCTTGCTCACGGGCGAAATCTAGATCTTTCCCTAATTTGTCCCAGCTAGGAATCGTAAGACTCCCTGAAAAGGCAAACCAAGGAGCCGCTATATCAGCTTCTCTCAAAAACATTTGCAAAGTACTCTGCTTTACCTTAAGTCCTTTTGAACGTAGCAACCCATCTAGGGCCAACAAAATTGGGCTTGAAGAGGTAGCGCCCATAATGTCTCCAAAGATATAATGAAAGTGAAAGTACAAAAATCCCCGCTCTCTCCTTTTCTACAGAGGAGCATCCGTTCTATGAAATCCCCGCTCTCTCTTTTTCTGCAGAGGAGCATCCCGCTACTTACTTGCGGATTCCCACTTACCTGGGAACTTACTGGTGCACCACCCTGACTGCTGAAATTTCTGGATCCTGGGTTCGAGGAATATTCTTCCCCGTGCGGGCCACCAAGTGTCGCGACCCCTCGCCGGAAAGGGAAAACACGACACAGGATTCTTCTTTCAGCAGTTTATTCAGGCCTTGATTCAAGCATCATCTTCTAGCGACCCCCCGCCGAGCGCCCAAGCATAGCCTAATAAAGCCTCCCACATACCAATCTTAAGCCGCCACGTGGATCTTTCTCATAGGGCGGTCAGGAATTGCGCGCCAACTCTCCATAAAAGGAGTTGTTTACCACAGGCCACAGTGGAAGCCGGCGCCATCTTCTAATGACGGCCACGATCTATAACAATGGCTTACCACATATCATTATGTTTATGGTTATTGTTATGGTAATGGATAGAGTTGGAGATCAGTTTAAGGCTAGAGTTATGGTTACAATTAGGGATAGTGTTAGTGTTAGGTTAGGTTTAAAGCTAGGGTTAGGGCTTGGATAGGTGTAGGTTTTTGGTTATGTTAGAGCTAGGCTTAGGATTACAGCTAATGTAAGTACTAGGTTTACTATTAGGGCTCGTTTTAGGATTTTAGTGCTAGGTTTAGGTTTTGGGTTAGGTTCAGGTTTAGAGCTTGTTTTAGTGTTAGTGTTAGGGTCAGTGTTCATGTTAGAGTTCCATTTAAAATGAAAGGCAGAATTAGGACTAGAGTTAGGTCTAGGCATAGTGTTAGTGTTTGCTTTAGGTTAAGAATTATGTTAGGGCTAGAGCTCAGTGGTTTTTTAGGTCTAGGTCTAGAGTTATGGCTATATTTAGGATTAGGCTTAGGTCTAGGGCTACTGTTAGGGTTATGTTTCAGTATAGGTTTACTTGTAGGGCTAGTTTTATTGTTTTGTTCAGGGTTAGGGTCAGTTTTAGACTGAGAGTTTGTGTTAGGGTAAGGATTTGAGTTAGGGTTAGAGCTAGAATGAGGGCTAGAGTTAGGACTAGTAATAGGGTTAGGGTTTGGATTAGGCTATGGATTAGGATTAGGACTAAGGTTAGCATTATGGATAGGGTTTGACAGGGTAAGAGATAGAGTTAGAGCTAGGTTTAGGGCTAGGTTTAGGGTTATGGTTAGGGCTAAGGTTATGTTTAGTTTTAGGTTTACTTCTAGGGTTAGGGCTCAGATTCAGCCTAGTTTTTCTGTTAGATTTAGGGCTAGGGTTAGGGCTATGGCTAATATAAGAACTAAGGTTATGACTAGGGTTACTAGTTGGTCTAGATCTAGTGTTAGCATTATCTTTAGGGTTAGTGTGATATTTAGAATTAAGGTTAGTGTTAGAATGTAAGTCACGGTCAGGGTTAATTTTAGGACTAGGACATGAATTAGAGCTAGAAGGTTATGGCGAGGCTTAGGGTTAGGGTTTGGTTTAGGTTAATATTTAGGGTTAGGACAATGGCTCGGTTTTGTTTAAGGGATAAGGCTAGGGTTATGGCTAGTTTTAGGATTATTGATAGTGTTAGGTCTAATGGTAGGTTGAGGGTTAGTGTTCGGGTCAAATGTAGAGTTATGATTAGATCTAGGGTAGGTTCTAGGGGAGGGTTAGGGCTAAGTTTAGGGATTGTGTTAGGTTTATTGTAATGGATAGAGAAATGAATAGTGTTAGTGATAGAAATAGTGTTTTAAGGCTAGGGCTATAGTGTTAGCGTTAGGGCTAGGGTTATCATTTGGGTTAGGCTTATCTTTAGGGTAATGGATAGGGTTAGAGCTAAGGTAAGGGCTAGAGTTAAGGTTAGAATTAGGACTAGTGTTAGGTTTAGGCCTAGGGTTCATGTCAGGGTTAGTTTTGGGGTAAGTGTTAGCGTTTGAGCAAGGATTAGGCTGGCTTGAGTGTTAGAGTTAGAGTGAGGGCTAATGTTAGGGACAGGGTTATGTTTAGATTAAGGATAGAGTTTGAGCTAGAATTAGGGTTAGGGTGAACGTTAGGGTTAGGGTTAGGTCTAGGCTTATGGTTAGGGTTACAATAAGGGTAGGTTTAGAGCTAGGAAAAGGTCAATGTTTTGTGTGAGGTTTATGGCTATCATTAGTGCTATGGATAAATTAAGAGCTAGGGATATGGTTATGGCTAGTTTTAGGGTTAGGAATATGGATAATTCTAGTATTCTAGTCAGGATTTGGATTAGGATAAGATTTAGAGCTAGGGTTTTTTAGGGTAACTGTCATTGTCAGGTTAGGTTTAGGTTTAGGGTGAGGGCTAGATTTAGGACTAGTGTTGGGTCTAGGGATAGAGTTAGTCTTTACATTAGGTTAACAGTTATTGTTAGGACTACTGCTAGGTTTTTGTTTAGGGCTAAGGCTAGATTTTTTACTCTATTTAGGATTAGCTTTAGTCTAGTGCTAGTGTTACTGTTAGGTTTAGGTATAGGTTTATCGGTAGGGGTAGGGGTAGGGTTCACTATAGGTTGTCAGGTTTAGACCTAGGGTTAGTGTTAGGGTCAGAATAAGGGTCAGGGTTAGAGTTAGGGTTAGAGCTAGAATGAGGGCTAGAGTTACGACTAGTAATAGAGATAGGGTTTGAGGTAGGCTAAGGATTATGTTTAGGACTAGGGTAGCATTAGGTTGAGGGATTGGCTTAGGGTAAGGGGGATAGAGTTAGAGGTAGAGTTAGGGTTAGGGTTTGGGTTAGGGTTAAATCTAGGTTAGGGCTCAAAATAGGGATAGGATTTGTGTTAGCATTAGGGCTATAGCTAATGAAATAATAGGATTCCGATTAGGGCTATTTCTAGGGTTAGCGTTAGGCCAATGTTTAGAACTAGAGTTACTGTTAGGGTCCAAGTAAGGTTCAGGGTTACTTCTAGGGTTAGTGTTAGGATTCAAATTAGTACTACGTTTAGGGCTTGGTATAGGGTTAGGGTTTGGTTTAGGTTAAGGGTTAAGGTTAGGGTTATGGCTCAATTTTGTTTTAGGTCTAGGGTAGTGTTAGGACTAGTTTTCCAATTAGCATTTGGGTTAGGGCTAGTATTAGAGTGAGCTTTAGGCTAAAGGTTAGGGTTAGATCCAGGTTTAGGGCTCAGGTGAAGGATAGGGCTAGGGTTGGGGCTAGGGATATGGATGGGGTTTGGGTTATGGTAACAGATAGATTTAGAATTAGGGATAGGGTAGGGCAAGAGTTAGAGTTAGTTTTAAGGCTAGGGATAGTTTTAGGTTTAGGGTTAGGGCTAAATTAGGGCTAGATTAGAGCTATGGTTAGTGGTAGGTTTAGGCCTAGGTTTAGGACTAGGGTTAGGGTTAGCATTAGTGTTAGGGTAAGGTATGATGTTACAGCTACATTTTGGGATAGGGCATGGGATAAAATTAGGGTTTATTGCTCTGGATAAGGTTAGAATTATGATTAAGTCTAGTCTTAGGACTAGGATTAGGTGTAGGGTTTGTGCTAGGTTTAGGGCTAGGATTAGGTCTATGGCTAATGTCATATCTAGGGTTATGGTTAGGGATTGTTTTAGGTTTAGGTTTATGGTCAAGTCTATTGTAATGGTTACATTGAGGGTAAGGGTCAGGTTTACAGCTAGGGGTATTATTAGGGTCAGAGTCAGGGTTAGGTAATGGGTTATGTTAAGGTTTAGGTTTAGGGCTAAAATTAGCATTAGGGTTATGGTAATGGATATGATTAGGTTTCAGGTTCAGGTTAGGTTTAGTATAATGGACAAGGTTAGGTTAGGCATAGGGTATCATTTAGGCCTAGGGATAGAATTTGGTTAAAGATATGGTTCAGGTAATGTATAGAATTAGAGCTACAGTTAGGACTAGGGTTATGGTTATGTTAGGGCTATGGTTAGGGTAATGGATAAAATTGTATCTAGGTTGAGGGCTAGTGTTATGGATAGGAATAGGGCTATGATTCGGTTTAGGTTTCGGGTTAGGACAAGGTTTAGGTTTGGGGTTAGGTTTAGGTTAAGTGTTAGGGCTAGGGATAGGGTTAGGGCTACGATTAAAACTAGAGTTAGGACTCAGGTTAGAGGTAGGTTTTTGGTTAGGTTAGAGCTAGTGTAGGACTATGGCTAATGTAAGAACCAGGGTTATGATTAGAGTTAGCATTAGCTCTAGTTAAGGTCTAGTGTTTAGATTAGGTTTAGGTTTAGGGAGATGATTTGAGATAGGTTTATTATTAGGGTAAGAGTCAGCATCAGTGTTACTGATCAGGGTTAGTGATATGACTCTAATTAGGGCTAGGATTAAGTCTAGGTGTAGGGTTAGGTTTTGTGTTAGGGTTAGGGTAAGATTTAGGGATAGGGCAAATGTCATGTCTAGCGTTACAATTAGGCTAGGGTTAGGTTAAGGCTATGGCTCAGTTTTGTTTTAGAACTAGGGATACGGTTAGGGCTAGTTTTAGGATTACCAATAGTGTTAGGGCTAGTGGTAGAATGAGGTTTAGGCTTAGATTTATTTTTATGGTTAGATCTAGGTTTAGGGTTGGGGTCTGCATTAGGGTTAAGGTTAGGGCTAGTGTTAGGGTTATGGTAACGGATAGGGTTAGAAGTAGAAATAGAACTGAGGTGCAATTAAAATTATTCTTTGGGCTAGGTATAGGGGTAGGTTTAGGGTTAGGGCTAAATTAGGGCTAGGATTAGCATTAGGGTTAGTGTTAGGGTTAGGCCTAGGGTTAGGGCTAGGGTTATGGTATGTGTTAGTGTTAGGGTTAGGGTTAGATTTAGGGGAAGGGGTTATACCTAGGTTTACAGCTAGGGTTCAGGTTAGAATTTGATTTATGGCTAAGGTTAGGGTTCGGGTTAGTTTTAAGGCTAGATTTAGTGCCAGGATGAAGGTATGTGTTAGAGCTGGGGCTAAGATTAGGGCTAGGGCTAATGTCAGGTCTAGGTTCAAAGTAAGTGGTAATTTTATGGTTAGGTTATGGCTAGGTCTAGTGTAAGGGTTAGGTTTTGGGTAAGGGTCAGGTTTAGAGCAAGGTGTTTTATTAGGGTAAGTGTCTGTGTATGGTTTGGTTTAGGTTAAGGTTTAGGGTTAAGGCTTGCATTAGAATTAGATTTCGGTTTAGGATTCGGGTAATGGATAGGGTGAGGTTTAGGATTCAGATTAGGTTTAGAGTAATGGATATGGTTATTGTTAGTGATAGGGTTAGCGTTAGACGTAGGGTTAGCATTTGGTTTAGGCTTATCTTTAGGGTAATGGATAGGGTTAGAGCTAAGGTTAGGGCTAGAGTTAAGGTTAAGTTTATGGCTAAGGTTAGGGTTAGGCCTAGGATTAGTGTCAGGGTTAGATTTAGGGTAAGTATTAGGGTTTGAGCTAGGGTTAGGTCTAGGGCAAAGGTTAGGATAGAGTCAGGGCTAGGGTTAGGGTTTGTGTTATGATTAGGGAAAGAGTTAGAGCTAGGTTTAGGACTAGGTCGAGGGTTAGGGTTAGGGTTAGGTCTAGGGTTATGGTTGGGGTTACAATTAGGGCTAGGTTTAGGGCTAGGATAAAGGCTAGGTTTGTGTGATGTTTATGGCTAGTAGTAGGGCTATAGGTAATGTAAGATCTCTGGTTATGTTTATGTCTAGTTTTAAGGTTAGGATTATGGATAAGTCTAGTGTTAGGGTTAGGTTTTGAGTTAGAATAAGTTTTAGACCTAGGGTGTGTTAGGGTAAGCGTCAGTGTTTGGGTTAGGGTTAGGGCCAGTATTAGGAAAGGCATTGGGTCTAGGGATAGGGTTAGCCTTTGTGTTAGGTTAAGGGTTATTGTTAGGGACAGTTCAAGGTTTTTGTTTAGGGCTTGGGCTAGATTTATGACTCTATATAAGATTAGGTTTGGTCTAGTGCTAGTGGTACTGTTAGGTTTAGGTTTAGGTTTACTGGTAGGGAAAGAGTTAGTGTCTGGTTTAGGGTTAGTGTCAGGTCTAGATCTAGGGTTAATGTTAGGGTCAGAATAAGGGTCCATTTTGGATTAAGGCTAAAGCTATAATGAGGGTGAGGGTTAGAAGTAGTAAAAGATTTAGGGTTTGGGATAGACTAAGGATTAGTATTAGGAGTAGGATAGCATTAGGGGGAGGTTTTGGCTTAGGGTAATGGATAGAAATAGAGGCAGGGTTAGGATTAGGGATAGGGTTATGGTTAGTGTTACTGTTAGGATTTGGTTTAGGGTTAGGGTTGCAGTTTGAGTTAGTGTTAAGTTTAGAGTTACGATTAGGGATAGCGTTAGTGTGTGGGTTAGGGTTATAGTTAGGTTTAAAATTAGTGTTAGGTTTAAGGTTATGGTTAGTGTTAAGTTTAGGGTTAGAATTAGGTGAGGGTTAGGTTTAGCGTTAGGGTTAGGTTTAGGGACAGTGTTAGGGTTAGGGTTGGGTTCGTATAAGGTTTAGTTTTAGGGTTAGTGTAAGCGTTAGGTTAATTTTAGGGTTAGTGTTAGTGTTAGGGTTAGGGTTCGTGTAAGGGATAGTGCTAGGTTTAGGGTCAATTTTAGGGTTAGTGTTAGAGTTAGTGTTAGCTTAGGGTTAGGGTTAGTGTTATGGTTAGTTTTAGGGATAGGGTTAGGGTTAGTGTTAAGTTTACAGTTAGGTTAAGTGTTAGCATATGGGTTAGGTTTAGTGTTATTCTTAGGATAAGAGTTACGCTGGCATTAGGTTTTGGCTTAGAGTTTGGGTTAGGGTTAAGTTTAGGGATAGGTTCAGGGTTAAGATTATGGTTTGGGTTAGGGTTAGGTTAGATTTAGGATTAGGTTTAGGGTTTGTGTTAGAATTAGGGTAGGATTAGGGTTAGTGTTAGGGTCAGAGTTAGGGTTACAGTTAGGGTTATTGTTAGTTTTAGTGTTAGGCTTATGGATAGGTTTAATGATAGGGTTAGGGTTGGGGTTAGTGTTAGGATTAGGGTTAGGGTTAGATTAGGTTTAGGTTTATCGTTTGGATTAGGGTTTGTGTTCGGGTTAGAAATTGAGTTAGGGATAAGGTTACGGTTATTGTCAGGATTAGTGTTAGGGTTAGAATTCGATTTAGGGTTCATGTTAGAATAAGAGTTACGGTTAGGATTATTGTTTGAGTTAGGGTTACAGATAGGTTTAGGGTTATTGTTAGGTTTAGGGCTAGTGTTAGTGTCACAGTTAGTTTTAGGGTTATGTTAAGATTAGGATTCAGGTTAAGTTATGGATAGGGTTAGTTTTAGGACTAGGGTTAGTGTTAGGGTTAGTTTTAGTGTTAGGATTAGGGTTAGGGTTAGGTTAGGGGAATGGTGGGTTAGGATTAGGTGTATGTTAGGGTTAGATTCAGGGTTAATATTAGGTTTAGGTTTAGGGTTAGGTTTAGAATTAGGGATAGAGTTGTGATTAGGGTTAGGGTTTGTGATAGGTTAGGGTTAGGGTTAGGGTAAAGTTGAGGATTACGGTACTGGTTAGTGTAAGTGTTGGATTTAGGTTTAGGTTTAGGTTCAGGGTTAGGGTTAGTGTTAGAGTAAGAATTAGTGTTAGGGTTAGGGTGAGAGTTTCTGTTAGGGTTAGGTTAGGGTTAGTGTTAGGGTTCTGGTTAAATTTAGGGTTAGTGTTAGGGTTAGTATTAGTGTTTTGGTTAGTTTTAGTGTTAGGTTTAGTGTTAGGGTTAGAGTTAGAGTTAGTGTTAGGTTAGGGTAAAGGTTGGTTTAGTGTTAGTGTTAAGGTTAGTGTTAGTGTTAGAATTAGAGTTTGAGTTATGGTAAGTGTTAGGGTTTGTTTTAGGGTTAGTGTAAAATTTAGGGCGAGGTTTAGGGTTATGAAAAGTGTTAGTGTTAGGGTTAGGGTTAGGGTGTGGTTTAGGGTTAGGGTTAGTGTTAGAGTTAGGGTTTGTGTTAGGGTTATGGCTAGGGTTAAATTTAGGGTTACATTTACAGTTAGGATTTGGGTTAAGTTTAAAGTTAGGGTTAGAATTAGGTTAGGGTTAGGGTTAGTGTTAAGGTTAGGGTTAGGGATAGTGTTAGGGTTAGGGTTAGGGTTAGCATTAGAATTTTTGTTAGGTTTAGTATTAGGATTTGTGTTAGGGTTAGGTTTGGGTTAGGGTTAGGGTTACAGTTAAGATTAGGGTTATGGTTAGATTGGGGTGAGAGTAGAGTTAGTGTTAGGGTTAAGTTTATGTTAGTGTTTGTGATAGTTTTAGTTTTAGGCTTAGGGTTCATGTTATGGTTAGGGTTAGTTTTAGAATTAGGGTTAGGGTTGGCATATGGGTCGTTTTAGGGTTAGTGTTTGGTTAAGGTTTGTGTTAGGGTTAGGGTTAATGTTATCATTAGGCTTAAGGTTAAGTTTAGATTTAGAATAAGGGTGAGGGTTATGGTTACAGTTCAGGTTAGGGTTAGTTTTAGTTTTAGGTTAGGGTTAGGGTTAGTTATAGAGTTTGGGTTAGATTTAGGGTTAATGTTATGGTGAGTATTCGTGTTTTTCTTAGGTTTAGTGTTAGGATTTGTGTAGGGTTAGGGTTAGGGTTAGGGTTAGGTTAGGATAAGGGTTAGGTTTAGTCTTAGTTTTAGGGTTAGGTTTAGAATTAATATTAGGGTTAGAGTTTGGGTTACGGTTATTTTTAGGGTTAGTATTCACATTTTTGTTAGTTTTAGGGTTAGTATTAGTTTTTAGTGTTAGGGTTAGTGTTAGGGTTAGGGTGAGAAGTCCTATTAGGGTTAGGTTTAGTGTTACTGTTAGGGTTTTGGTTAGTGTTAGGGTTAGTTTTAGAGTTAGTATTAGTGTTTTGGTTAGGTTTAGGGTTAGGGTTAGTATTAGTTTTAGGGTTAGGGTTAGTGTAGTTTAGGGTAAGGGTTAGAGTTAGCGTTAGGGTTAGTGTTAGGGTTAGGTTTATATTTGGTGTTATGGTAAAGTTTAGCGCTAGGGTTAGAGTTATGAAAAGAATTAGTGTTAGGGTTAGGGTTAAGTTTAGGGTTAGGATTACATTTAGGATTGGGGTTAAAGTTACGGTTAGAGTTAAAATTATGTTAGGGTTAGGGCAAGGGTTATGGTTAGGGGTAGGGTGAGTGTTCAGGTTAGGGTTAGCGTTATGGTTAGTGTTAGAGTTAGTATTAGTGCTTTGATTAGCTTTAGGATTACAGTTAGTGTTAGTTTTGGGATTATGGTTAGTGTTAGGTTATGGTAAAGGTTAGGGTTAGGGTTAGTGTTAGGGTTAGTGTTAGGGTTTGGTTAGGTTAGAGTAAGGCTTAGGGTTAGGGTTAAAGTTAGTGTTAGGGTTTGGTTTAGGGTTAGGTTTTCAGTAGGATTGTGGTTAGTGTAAATTTAGGGTTAAGATTAGGGTTAGGTTAGGGTTAGGATTATGGTTAATTTTTTGGTTTATATTATGGTTAGTGTTAGGGTTAGGATTATGATTAGGGTTTGGTTAGAATTAGTGTTAATGTTAGGTTTAGGGATAGTGTTAGTGTTAGGGTTAGGGTCAGCGTTAGTGTAAGATTTAGTTTTAGGTTTAGTGTTATAATTAGATTTAGTGTTAGGGTTAGGGATAAGGTGAATGTTATGCTTAGGGTCAATGTTAGTTTTAGGCTTAGAGTTAAGTTAGGGTTAAGGTTAGGGTTAGGGTGTTAGGATTGGGTTTATGTTTTGGTTTAGAGTTCGTGTTAAGGATAGGGTTAGGGTTAGATTTTTGTTAGGTAAGTGTTAGGGTTTGGGTTTGTATTAGTGTTATCGTTATTGTTAGTGTTATCATTAGGATTAGGGTTAGGGTTAGGTTTAGGCATAGAGTTAGGTTAGGGTTAGAGATATGGTTAGGGTTAGCATTAGGATTAGGGTTAGGTTTGGAGTTAGGGTTCGTGTTAGGGATAGGGCTAGGTTTAGGTTAACTTAAGGCTAGGATTAGTTTTATGGTTCATATTAGGGTTAGGGTTAGTGTTAGGTTTAGGTTTAGGGTTACTGTTAGTTTTAGGGTTAGAGTTTGGATTAAAGTTAGTGTTAGGGTTAGGTTTAGGGTTAGTATTTGTATTTGATTAGGGTTAAGGTAAGGTTTAGGGTTAGTTTTAGGGTTATGATTAGAGTTAGTATTACTATTAGATTTAGGGTTAATTTGAGTGTCATGTTTAGAGTAAGGTTTAGGGTTAAGTTTAGTGTTAGGTTTAGGAATAGTGTTATGGTTAGGGTTACAGTTATGATTAGGATTAGGGTTAGGTTTAGGTTTAGGGTTAGGGTTAGGTTAGGATTAAAGTTAGGGTTTGGGATAGTGTTAAGGTTAGGTTTAGAATTGGGGTTATTGTACGAATTAGGTTTAGGTTTAGGTTTAGGGTTAGGGTTAGGTTAGGATTAGAGTTAGGGTTTGGGATAGTGTTAAGGTTAGGTTTAGAATTGGGGTTATTGTACGAATTAGGTTTAGGTTTAGGTTTTATGTTAGGGTAGGTTTAGGATTAGTATTAGGTTTAGATTTAGGTTTAGTTTTAGAGTTAGGGTTAGTGTTAGTGTTAGTGTTAGGGTTAGTGCTATTGTTAGGGTTATGTTTAGGTTTAGGGTTAGTTTGAAATTAGGGTGAGAATCAGGGTTAGGCATCATGGCAAGGTTATGGTTAGTTTAAGGGTTAGGATTAGGGTTTGAGTTTGGGTTAGGGTTAGTGTTAGGGTTAGGGTTATTTTTATGTTTAGGGTTACAGTTAGGATTAGGGTTAGGCTTTGGTTAGTGTTAGGGTTAGTGTTGGTGTTAGGTTTAGGGTTAGGTTTAGTGTTAGGGTTTGGGTTAAATTTTGTATTAGGGTTAGGGTTATGGTTAGTGTTAGTTTTAGGATTACCTTTAGGAGTTGATTTAGTCTTAGCATTAGTGTTAGGGTTAGGGTTTGCATTAGGGTTAGTGTTACAGTTAGGGTTATGTTTGGTGTTAGGTGTAGGGTTAGTGTTAGGTTTAAAATTAGTGTTAGTTTTAGGGTTAGGATTAGGGTTAGCATTAGTGTTATGGTTAGGTTTAAGGTTTGTCATAGTGTTAGGGTTAGAGTTAGAGTAAGGTTTAATGTTAGGATTAAGGTTAGGGTTAGTATTAGGGTTAGGGTTAGGGTTAGGTTTAGGTATAATGTTAGGTATAGGAATATGTTTAAGGTTAGTTTTATGGTTAGTGTTAGGTTTAGGGTTTGTTTTATGGTTATGGATAGGGTTAGGGTAAGTGTTAGGGTTTGGAATAGGTTTAGTGTCAGAGTACAGGTTGGGGTTAAGTTTAGTGTTAGGGTTAGGGTTTTGAGTTAGGGTTTGGTTTTGTTTAGGGTTAGGGCTAAGTTTACGGTTAGGATTAGGTTTTGATTTAGGAATAGTGTTAGTGTTAAACTTTATTTTAGAGTTTGTGTTAGGGGTAGTTTTAGGATGATGTTTATGGTTATGGTTAGTGTTAGGGATAGGTTTAGAAATTATTTTAGGGTTAGGGTTAGGTTTATGTCTATGGTTAGGTTAAGTTTTAGGGTTAGGGTTAGGATTCATGTTAGGGTTAGGTTTAGCATGAGTGCTAGGGTTAGGTTTAGGTTTAGTTTTGGTCTTATTGTTTGAGTTAGGGTTAGGTTTAGGATTAAGGATAGTGTTAGGGTTAGTGATAGGTTTAGAGTTAGAGTTAGAGTTAGGGTTATGGTTAGGTTTAGGGTTAGTGTTAGTGTTAGTTTTAGGGTTGTGGTTAGTGTTATCCTAAGGATTAGGGTTAGGGTTAGGGTTAGTTTTAAAGTTAAGGTTGGATTTGGGGTTAGGTTTAGTGTTATGGTTAGATTTAGTTTTTTTAGGGTAAGAGTTAGGATTTAAATTAAGGTTAAGGTTAGGGTTAGTGTTAGGGTTACAGATAGGATTAGCGTTAGATTTAGGTTTTTTGTTAGGGTCAGGTTTAGTATTTGTGTAGGGTTAGGTTTAGTGTTAGGTTAGGTTTAAGGGTAGGGTTAGTGTTAGTGTTTGCGTTAGGAATAGTGTTAGATTTAGTTTTAGGGTTAGGTTTAGGTTTGGGTAAGGGTTAGTGTTAGGTTTAGGGTTTGTGTTAGGGTAAGTTCTAGGGTTATGGTTAGGTTGAAAATTAGGGTTAGGGTTACGGTTAGTGTTATGTTTAGGGTTAGGTTTAAGGATAGGCTTAGTGTAGGGTTATCCTTAGGGTTGGCTATAGGCTTAGTTTTAGGGTTAGTTTTAGTTTTAGTGTTACCATTAGGGTTAGTGTTAGTGTCGTTGTTAAAATTAGCAATAGGTTTAGTGTTAGGTTTAGGGTTAGTGTTAGAGTTAGGGTTATGGATAGTGTTATTTTTAGGTTTAGTGTTAGGGTTACCATAATGGTTAAAGTTAGTGTTAGGCTTAAGTTTATAATTTGAGTTAGGGTTAGGTTTAGTGTTAGGATTAGGGTTAGGCTTAGGGATAGGGTTAGGTTAAGTTTAGGTTTAGGGTAAGGGTTTGTGTTAGGGTTAGATTTAGGGTTAGCTTTCCAGTACAGATGATTTCTGGAATGTATCAAAAAGAATGGGTGATAAATAAATATTTGCTGGGATTTCTGTAAACTGGGAATTCTGAGGAAGCTTGGCAATGCTGTCAAATGTAAGTGATTTTTCCTTGGTTGTACTTAAGGCTACTGAAAGAGGGAACAAAACATACAGAGTGCACTGAGAACTAATTCAGTGTGTCAAGTTTCAAGCAACTAGCACAAACCATGTTTGATTTAGAGTTCCGACTGGGATTATACCTCTTGGGGAAAACGAAGGGAAACCTAATAATTTAAGGTGTTCCTGCAAACAAATGCTGTAACCTAGAAGAAAGAGTTTTGGAGAGTCAAGGACTGCTAGAGTACTGATGGTTTCTGCAATGTAAC
The DNA here is from genome assembly GCF_047511675.1 of Marmota flaviventris. Classification (NCBI taxonomy): domain Eukaryota; kingdom Metazoa; phylum Chordata; class Mammalia; order Rodentia; family Sciuridae; genus Marmota; species Marmota flaviventris. The sequence continues at coordinate 24,575 of NW_027288117.1, read as the reverse complement.
AAAAAGATTGGGTGAAAAAGTATTTTCTGGAATTGCAGGAAACTCAGTGTTCTGGGGAAGCTTGGCAAACACTTTCAAATGAAAGTAATTTTTCCTTGCCTCTGCTTAAGGCTACTGCAAGAGGGAACAAAGTATAGAGAGGACACTGACAACAAATTGAATTTGTCAAGTTTCAAGCAGCTACCACAAACCATGTTTGATTTAGATTTCCAACTGTGGTGAGCCGTTCCTATAGACCGTGGCCGCCATTAGAAGATGGCGCCGGCTTCCACTGTGGCCTGTGATAAACAACTCCTTTTTTGGAGAGTTGGCACGTAATCCCTTATCACCCTATGAGAAAGCTCCACGTGGCAGCTTTGCATTGGGGCTTGAGATGCTTTATTAAGGCTGGGAGGGGCATCCGAGTAAGAGAAGAAGAAATATCAAGGGCCTGAATAAACTGCTGAAAGAAGATTCCTGAGTTGCGTCTTCCTTGAGGGCAAGGGGTGGCGACAAGTGGTGCCGAAACCCGGGAACCAGAACTTTCAGCAGTCAGGGGTGGTGCACCGGTTAGTCCCAGGTAAGTGGGATCCGCGACCAAAGCGGGGTTAGTCCCAGGTAAGTGGGATCCGCGACCAAAGCGGGGCAGCTCCTCTGTAAACACAGAGAGAGCCTTACATTTTATTGCAGCTGCACTGTGTACTTTCGCTTTTGTTTTTTGTGCTTCTTTTGTTGTTGTGTCATGGGTGCCGCATCTTCAAGTCCGCTTCTCCTGGCCCTAGATGGCCTGTTACGTTCCAAGGGCCTGGAAGTGAAACATAGTACTTTACAGAGATTTTTACAGAAGATAGATATCGCTGCACCGTGGTTTGCATTTTCGGGCAGCCTTACTGTACCTAGTTGGGATAAATTAGGCAAAGATCTTGACTTTGCTTCTGAGCAGGGCATATTAGAGGGTGGGGTGATACCCCTTTGGAAAATGGTCCGTAGTTGCCTTACAGATGGTAAATGCCAAGAAGCTGTGAGTGAGGGTCAGGCCGTTCTTGAACAACTACATGAGGAAAAATCTGAAGGATCACATAGTGAAGTGGCAGAGAGTATCAAAAGTAACAGTAGTGAGAAGGCAAAAGAGCCTGAAGATAAAAATAGGAGAAGGCTCTATCCAGACTTGACCGAATTCAAAACATCTGAGGACACAAGCGGCTCAGAGTGTTCTGAGGACCTTGATATATTGTTGCAACAACTACATAAGATAAAAATGAAAAAGAAGAAAAAGGAGACACAAGGTGCGCATGCCTACTGTAAGAAGGGGGAGGGATCTAATATTGGTCAACAGAATTCTGAGGAGGAGGAGGTTGAAAATTTAGAAGAAGATATGATGCCTGTTGCCCCACCCCCGTATGTGGGGGGGAGCCAAGGTTCCGGGAGGTCTTTTCATGCGCAAGTTTGGAGGACAGTTAATACAGATATGGGACTTGCATACCCTGTATTTCAGGACAATAACAGGGGAAGATATCATGAGCCTTTAGACTTTAAGATAGTTAAAACCTTGGCAGAATCCGTCCGCACTTATGGCATAGATGCCGCTTTCACTCTCACTCAGGTGGAGGGACTTACTAGATTTTGTATGACTCCCTCAGATTGGGCTAGTCTAGTCCGCGCTTGTGTTTCCCCAGGGAAATATTAGGAGTCCAAAGTTGGCTGTTTAATGTTTCTGGCACTACCCAAGACTCGGAGCGAGGTAGGAGGCTTAAAATTTTTGCAAATAATTCACAATTATCTAATGCTACATTACCCTCTGCAGCAGTCTGTCTCCAATCTCCGTTCCTGTTTCTTTTAGCTAATGTTACATTACAGGAGATGCTTAATTGTTCTAATGTTACTTGCTACTTGTCTGAGTGTTGGAATGGCTCCTGGACTATGGCAGTGATTATGAAAATTCCAACCTTTGTCCCAATCCCGGTTACTGCAGATCCAGAATCCTTTCCTATTGTTGAATTGATTAGAACCCATAGAGATTTTGGAATTACGGCAGCTATAATGACAGCTGTGGTGGTATCTGCTGTTTCAGCAGTTACAGCTGGAGTAGCCATGGCCAGCCAAGTACAAACTGCTGCCACTATTAATCAGGTTATTCAACAAACATCCACTGTACTTGAATCCCAAAGTAAAATTAATCAACACATTTTATCTGGGATTTTGGCTGCTAATCAAAGGATAGATCTGCTTCAAGCTCAAGTTGAGGAATTGTCTGACCTAGTACATTTGGGTTGTGTTGACCAACGTGCACATTTATGCATAACCTCTGTCAGATTTAATGATTCCAGGAATGCCTCCCGCATCATTGGCGAATATTTGGCCGGAAATTGGTCCATGGCAGCGGAAGACATGATCCAGTCTCAACTAACCCAGATAGCTGTCTTGAACAGTACCCGTGTCGATCCCGTGACTTTGGGTCAATTCACCGATTGGATATCTTCTGCCTTTTCCTTCTTCAAAGAGTGGGTGGGGGTAGACATTTTTGGGGCAATGTGTTGCTTCGGTGTTGTACTTTGTTTGTGGCTTCTCTGTCGCCTTAAAGCTCGCCATGCACAAGAGAAAGCTATGATCATACAAGCTCTTGCAGCTTTAGAAAATGGCATTTCTCCACAAATCTGGCTTGCATATCTTAAACAGTGATTTCTGGGCATGGCCATTGCACCCCAAGTTAGTTTCACATTGCACTGGGATTGGCATGTCCTCTTCTTTATGCTCTCCCGGTACTGAATAGCCCTTGCACTCTGCAGGTCTTGTTACCATTGCACGCAGATGGGTTTCAGGACTGGTCTTTCTTCTCGGCTACAGACTCTTTACCTTCCTCTGGGGCTTAGGGATTGTGTTGCCAACTTAAATTTTGTCATCATTACCAGGCTACCTGTATTACCCTACTTCTCACCGTCGTCACGATGCAGGATGCGAGGCAAGGCACTGCACTTGAGTGATCCCTCAACGGACCTCAAGGAAAGCATGTCCTATTGCATGCGGGTTTGACGTCCACGCCCCGCCCTACGAAAAAAGGCATCGGCTGATATGGGATCAGGTGCCTCCTTAGGACTGAACCATACATTGCAGCCACTTCTGCACAGTGGGATAGGACCTCTACTTTCGCCTGCATTGTTTTATAAAACAGAAGGGGGAACTGTGGTGAGCCGTTCCTATAGACCGTGGCCGCCATTAGAAGATGGCGCCGGCTTCCACTGTGGCCTGTGATAAACAACTCCTTTTTTGGAGAGTTGGCACGTAATCCCTTATCACCCTATGAGAAAGCTCCACGTGGCAGCTTTGCATTGGGGCTTGAGATGCTTTATTAAGGCTGGGAGGGGCATCCGAGTAAGAGAAGAAGAAATATCAAGGGCCTGAATAAACTGCTGAAAGAAGATTCCTGAGTTGCGTCTTCCTTGAGGGCAAGGGGTCGCGACATCCAACTACATCTATCCCTATAGGGGAAAATGAAGTGAAATCTAAAATTTCAAAGTGTTCCTGCAAAGGAATACTTCAACCTAGAAGATCAAATTTGGGCACCCAAGTGCGACTGGAGTACCAATAATTATGGCCAAATATCAAAAATATCGGGTGAAAAAATTATTTGCTTGTATTTCAGGAAAATCGGAGTTCTGTGGAAGCTTTGCAAACGCTTTCAAATGAAAGTGATTTTTTTCCTTGCCTCTGCTTAAGGCTACTGCAAGAAGGAACAAAGCATAGAGAGTGCTCTGATAACAAATTGAGTGTGTCAAGTTTCAAGCAGCTAGCACAAACCATGCTTGATTTATTTCCAATAGGGGAAAATGAAGTGAAACCTAAAATTTCAAAGTGTTCCTTGAAAAAAACGCTTCAACCTAGAAGATCAAAATTTGGAGGCTAAAGTGCCACTGGAGCATTTTAGCCAAGTATCAAAAAGATCGGATGAAAAAAATACTTGCTGTGATTTCAGTAAACTGGGAATTCTGAGGAAGCTTGGAAAATGCCTTCAAATGATATTGTTTTTTCCCTCCCTCTCCTTCAGTCTACTTCAAGAGGGAACAAATCATAGAGCACACAATGAGAATTAGTTCAGTGTGTCAAGTTTCAGCAGCTAGCATAAACCGTGTTTGATTTAGAGTTCCCACTGCGAGTATACCTATTCTGGAAAAACGAAGTGAAACATAAAAATTCAAAGTGTTCCTGAAAACAAACGCTTTATCCTAGAAGTAATAAATTTGGGGACCCAAGTGTGGCAGGAGTACAGATGATTCCTGGAACGTTTCAACAAGATTGGGTGAAAAAAAATTACTGGGATTTCAATAAACTCGTAGTTCTGTGGACGCTTGGCAAACACTTTCAAATAAAAGTGTATTTTGCTTGTTTTGGCTTAGGGCTTCTGCAAGAGGGAACAAAGCATAAAGAGAGCACTGAAAACTAATGGAGTGTGTCATGGTTTTAGAAGCTAGCACAAACCATTTTAATTTAGAGTTTCAAATCCATCACTCCCTATAGGGGAAAACAAAGTAAAAGCTAAAAATTCAAACTGTTCCTGTAAAGGAACGCTTCAATCTAGAAGAACTAAATTTGGGTGGCCAAGTGGGACTGGATTATGGATCTTCACCACCAAGTATCATGAAGATCGGGTGAAAATTTTTTGTTGGTATTGCTGGAAACTCAGAGCTGTGAGGAAGCTTGGCAAATACTTTCAAATGAAATTGTTTTTACCCTGCGTCTCCTTCGCCCTCTCCAAGAGGGAACAAATCATAGAGCACACACTGAGGACTAATTCAGTGCGTCAAGTTTCAAGCAGCTAGCAGAAACCGTGTTTGATTTAGAGTTCCAACTGCATCTATCCCTATAGGGGAAAACGAAGTGAAACCTAAAAATTCAAAGTGTTCCTGCAAACGAACGCTTTAACCTAGAAGTACGAAATTTGGGGAGCTAAGTGCGGCTGGAGTACAGATGATTGCTTGAACGTTTCAACAAGATCGGTGAAAAAAAATATTTGCTGGGATTTCAGTAAACTTGGAGTTCTGTGGAAGCTTAGCAAATTCTTTCAAATGAAAGTGAATTCTCCTTGCCTCTCTTTAAGGCTACTGGAAGAGAGAACAAAGCATAGAGAGTGCACTGACAACAAATTGAGTGTGTCAAGTTTCCAGCAGCTAGCACAAACCATGGTTGATTTAGTTTTCCAACTGCATCTATCCCTATAGGGGAAAACAAAGTGAAACCTAATATTTCAAAGTGTTCCTGCAAACGAACACTTCAAACTAGAAGAACAAACTTTGGGGAGCCAAGTGCAACTGGACTAGTGCTACTTTATTCAACCAATCATATTGATACATGCCAGGAATGATAGGAACACAGGACGCACATTCCCCTTCAAATTGCATTCTTCTATGTTGAAATGTTCATTTGCAGGAACTCCTTGAATTTTTAAATTTCCTTTTGTTTCCCCCTATAGGGACACATGCAGTTGCAATTCAAAAACAAACACGGTTTTTGCCAAAACGTTGAAGCTTGACACACTGAATTAGTTCTCAGTGCACTCTGCATCCTTTGTTCCCTCTTGAAGTAGCCCTAAGCAGAAGCAAGGACAAAAATCCCTAACCCTAACCCTAAACCTAACTGAACCCTAAAACAAACCCTAACACTGATTCTAAAACTAACCTTAAATCTAACTCTAAACCTAACCCAAACACTAACCCTAACATAAACCCTAAACCTAAATTTAAACCTAAGACAAAACCTAACCCTAACCCTAACCCTAAGCTAACCCTAACCTTAATACTAACCCATAGGCAAAACCCAAACCTTATTGCTAATCCTAACCATAATCCTATTGCTAAACCTAACCGTAACCTGAAACCTAATGTGAAGCCTAAGAGAAATCCTAAACCTAACTCTAACCCAAAGCCTAACACTAGCCCTAAACCTAATCCTTACCCTAATTCTAACCCTAAGCATAAGAGTAATTGTAACCCTAACACTAACCCTAACACAAACCCTAACCCTAAGCATAAGCTAATCTTAACCCTAATACTAACCCATAGGCAAAACTGAACCTTATTGCTAATCCTAACCATAATCCTATTGCTAAACCTAACTGTAACCTGAAACCTAATGTGAACCTTAAGAGAAACCCTAAACCTAACTCTAACCCAAAGCCTAACACTAACCCTAAACCTAATCCTTACCCTAACTCTAACTCTAATCATAACAGTAATTGTAACCCTAGCCCTAACCCTAACACTAACCCTAAACCTAACACTAATCCTAACACAAACCCTAACCATAACCATAACCAGAACACTAACCGAAACCTATTCTTAACCCTAAACCTAACCTAACCCTAAACATAAACCTAACCCTATAACTAACCTAAACCCTAAACCTAAACCTAACCCTAACACTAACTCAAACCCTAATGCAAACTCTTAGCCTAAATCTAACCCTAACTCAAACCCTAACCCTCATCCTAACCCTAACCCGAATCCTAACTGTGAATGAAACCCTAACCCTAACCCTAACACAAACCCTAAACCAAACCTAACATGAACCCTAAAACTAACCTTAACCATAACCCTAAAAATAACCCTAACCTTAAAGCTAACCCTAACACAAACTCTAACCATAACCATAATGCTAACCTTAACACTTACTATAAACCTAAACCTAAACCTAACACAAACCCGAACACTAATCCTAACACTAACCCTAAAACTAATCCTAATCCTAAACCTAACCCTAAGCCTATCTCTAACCAAAACCTTAAACCTAATCATAACTCTTACCCTAAATCTAACCCTAACGCTAACTCTAACATTTTCCTTAAAACTAACCCTAAACCTAGCACTAAACCTAACCCTAACCCTAAACCAAACATGAACCTTAACCCTAACCCAAACACTACCTTAACACTAACCCTAACCCTAAACTTTACCCTAACAGTTACCCTAACACTAAGCCTAACCCTCACCCTAACACAAACACTTACACAAAAAATAACAAACCCTAAATTAATATTAACACTAACCCTATCCTAACTGTAACCCTACTTTAGCCCTAACCCTAAAACTAGCCCTAAAACTAACACTAATCCTAACATAACCCTAACCCTAATTCAATCTCTAACACAAACCCTACCCCTACCCCTAACTGTAACCTAATTCTAATCAGAACCCTAACCTAAATCCTAAATATAACCATAGCACTAACCCGAATCAAACCCTAACCCTAACACAATTCCTAACCTAACACTAACACTAACTCTAACCCTTACCCTAAACCTAACACTAACCCTAATGCTAACCCCAACCCTTACCTAACACTACACTGAACTGTAACCCTAACCCTAACACTACCCCTAAATCTAATCCTAACCTTAACCTTTACAATAACTCTAACAATAACGTTAACCCTAACACTCTAAACTTAACCCTAACCCTAACACTTGTCCTAACCCTAAAACTAACCCTAACCCTTACACTAACCCTGACCCTTACCCTAATTCTAAACCTAATCCTAACACAAACCCTAACCCTAACCCTAAAATGAACCTTAACCCTAACTCTAAACCTAACCCTAACCCTAACCCTAAACAAACCCTAACCTAACCATAACACTAACCCTAATCCTAACCATAACCCTAAACCTTTCACTCACCCTAACCCTAACCATAACTCTAACACTAATACCACTGTAACTCTAACCCTAACCCTCAACCTAAACCTAACATTAACCCTTACAATAAACCTAACAATAATCTTCAACCTAATACTTACTCTAAACTTAACCCTTTACCTAAAACTTACCCTATACCTAAACCTAACCCTAACGCTATCACAAACCCTAATCCTTATCCTAACACTAATCCTAACTCAAATCCTAACCATAACCCTAATATGAACCTTAACCTACCCTAACCCTAACCCTAACCTACCATAACCCTAATCCTAAACATAAACCTTAACCCAACACTATCCTAACCCTAACCCTAATCCAAAACCTAACCCTAACCCTAACACTAACCCTAACCTTAACCGTAACCCTAACACTAAACTTAATCCAAACCCTATACATAGACCTTACAATCACCCTAACCCTAATCCTAACACTAATACTAACTGTAACTCTAACCCTAACCCTAAACCTAACTCTCACCATAAACCTAACCCTAAGTCTGACACCAAACCTAACCATAACCCTTAAAATTACCCAACTCTAAACCTAATCCTAACTCTAACCATAATACTAACCATAACAGTAACCCTAACACTAACTTTAATCCTAACACAAACCCTAATCCTAACCCTAACAGTAACAGTAACCGTAACAAAAACCTAACCCTAATTATAACACTATCCCCAACCTAAACCTAACCCTAACCTAACCCTAACTCTAAAGATAACACTAAAACTAAACTATAACACTATTCCTATTCCTAACACTAACTCTAACCCTATCCCTTATTCTAAATCTAATCCTAAAACAAACCCTAAGCCTAATCACTAACACTAACCCTAAGCCAAACACTAACTCTAAACTAAAAACTAACCCTAATCCTAAAACTACACCTAACCCTAACCGTTACCCTAAATCTAACACTAACCCTAATCCTAACCCTTAACCTAACACTAAACCTAATCATAACCCTCAACCTAACACAAATCCTAACCGTAACATTAACTCTAACACTAAACCTAAACCTAGAACTAACCCTAACCCTAACCCTAACACTATCCTACATCTAACTGTAACCTTAAATGTAACCCTAACCCGAACACTAAACCTAACACTAAATCTAACACTAAACCTAACCCTAACACTAATCCTAATGCAAACCCTAACCCTATCCATAACTCTAACCCAAATTCGAACCTTAAGCCTAACCCTTACACTAACCCTATCCCTAACACTAACCTTAACACTAATTCTAACCGTAAATCTATCCGTAACACTAACACTAACCCTAACCCTAAACCTAACATTAAAACCAACCCTAACCCTAATAGTAATTCTAACAGTAAACTTAAAAATATCCCTAACTCTAACTCTAACTCTGACACTTACCCTATCCCTAAATCTGACACTAACACTGACACTAACCCTAAACTTAAGATGAACCATAATCCTAATCCTAACACTAACAATAACCCTAATACTAACCCTAACAGTAACCCTAAACCTAAAACTAAACCTATTGCTAATTTTAACCTTAACACTAACCCTGACACTAACACTAACCCTAACCGTAACAGTAAAACTAAAACTAACCCTAACCCTAAGCCTAACGCTAACACTAACTTTAACCCTAAACCAAAAAACTAATGCTAACCCTAACACTAAACCAATCCTTAACCCTAACCCTAAATATAACACTAACCCTAAACCTAACCCTAATTTTAAACATAACCATAACCCTAACACGAACCCTAACACAAACACAAACCTAACCCTAAACCTAACCCTTAAACGAACCCTAACACTATTCCAAACCCAAACATTAACACTATCAATAACCCTATCCCTAACATTATTCCTACACTGAAACCTAACCTAACACAAACCCTAACCCTAACACTAAACCTAACTCTAAACCTAACACTAACCTAATCCTAACCCAAACCCTAAATCTAACCCTAATCCTCTCTATAAACCTAACACTAACCCTAAACCTAACTTTAAATTAAATCCTAACCCTAACCCTAAAAAACCCTAACCATAATCATCACACTAAAACTAACCCTAAATACAACCCTAATTTTAAAACTAAACCTAATCCTAACCCTAACCCTATCACTAACACTTAGGCTAACACTAACCATAATGCTAAAACTAACACTAACACTAATATTAACCCTAAACATAACCCTAACCCTAACCATAACACTAACCATAACCCTAACTCTAACACTAACTCTAAACCTATCACTAACACTAACATTATCCTTACTACTAACCCTAACACTAACTCAAACACTAACACCAAACCTAAACCTAAACCTAACCCGAACACTCATGCTAAACCTAAACCTAACATGAACCCTAAGCCTAACCCTAACACTTACCCTAACCGTAGACATAACCCTAACACTAACCCTAATCCTAAAATTATCCCTAAACCTAACCCTTATACAAACCATAACCAAAAACCTAATCCTAACACTACCCCTAACATTAACTCTAATACAAATTTTAACACTAACACTAACCCTAAATAAAAACCTAATACTAACTGAAACCCTAGCCCTAACCCTAACCCAAACCAAACCATAAATCAAATCCTAAACCAAACCCTAACACTAAACCTAACCCTAAAATGTACTTTGACACTAAACCTAACCCAAACCCTAACACCGTAAACCCACTGTAGCCATAACACTATCCCTAAACCTAACCTTAACCCTAATATTAATCCTAACTCTAACTCTAACCCTAACACTATGATGAACCTTAAACCTAACCATAACACTAATGCTAACCCTAACCCTAAACCTAAACCTAACCCTAACACTAATTCTAAACCTAACACTAACCATAAACCTAACACCCTTACAGTAACACTAACCCTCACTCTCACCCTAGCAGAAAACCTAACACTAACCCCAATCCTAACTTTAACACTAACCCTAATGCAAACCTTAAAAATAACACTAATCCTAACACTCACTCTAATCCTTAAGGTAATCCTAATACTAACACTAACTATAACCCTAACCCTAATACAAACTTTAAACCTAACCCTAACACTAAACCAAACCCTAATCCTAACTGTAACCCTAAATATAAAAATAACCATAACCCTAACATAATACCTAACACTACTTCTAATCCTAACACTAACCTTAACCCAAACCCTAACACTAACTCAACCCTAAACATAACCCTAAACCTAAACCTAACACTAAACCTAACCCTAATTTTAACCTATCCCTAACTCTTACCCTAACCCTAATACCAACACTAACCCTAAACATAACTGTAACCCTAACATTGAACCTAAACCTAACCATAAGCCAAACTCTAACACAAAACCTGATCCTAACACTATCACTTAAACTAACCCTAAAACTAACCATAATGCTAAACCTAACACAAAACATAAACCTAATCCTAAGTCTAACCCTAACACTAACGCTATCCCTAAATCTTACCCTAAAAATAACACTAAACCTCACCCTAACTCTAACACTAACTGTAACCGTAAACCTATCCCTAACCCTAACACTATTGCTAAACCTACCCTAACCCTAAAACTAACACCAACGCTAAAACTAAACCTAACCCTAAACCTAACAGGAACCCTAAACCTAACCCTAACACTAGCACTATGCCTAAATATAATCCTAACGCTAACACTAACCCTAAGACAAACCCTATCCCTAACACTAACACAAACCCTGACAGAACCCTAACCCTAACCCTAACAATAACCCTAACACTAGCCCTAATGCAAATCTAACACTAACACTAATCCTAACCCTAACCCTTATCCTACCTCTAAACCTAACCTAAGACTTACTGTAACTCTAATCCTAACCCTAAACCTAACCCTAATGCTAACCCTAACACTAACCCTAAACCAAAGACAAACCTAACACTAACCCTAAACCTAACTCAAACCCTAACACCAACCCTAACCATAATCTTAACCCTAACCGTAACCCTAACCCTAATGCTAATCCTAACTGTAATCCCAATCCTAAACAAACACTAACCCTAACACAAACCCTAAAGCTAACCATAACACTAAACCTAACCCTAATCGTGCCCTACCCTAACCATACCTGAAATCCTAACCCTAACCCTAACCCTAACAATATCCCTAACCCTAATCCTAACCTTAACCATAACCCTAACTCTAAATCTATCCCTAACCCTATCACTAACCCTAAACCTATTCCCAAACATAACACTATACCTAATCCTAACGCTACCCCTAACCCTAACACTAACTCTAACCATAACCCTAACCTTTACCCAAACCCTAACGCTAACACTTACCCTAACCCTGTCCCTAAAACTAAACCTAACAGAAATTGAACAATGTCCTTTAACCTAACCCGAAAACTTACCCTAACCCAAACATTAACCCTAATACTAACCTCAACCATAACACTAACCCTAAGACAAAACCTAACTGTAACCATAATCCTAAGTGTAACACGAACCCTAACCCTATCACTAACCCTATCACTAACCCTAAACCTAACCCTAATGCTAACCCTAACTCTATCCCTATCCTTAAACCTAACCCTAAGTATAACACTAACACCAACCTAATTTTAAACCACCAACCCTAATTTTAAAACTAACCATAACCCTAACACTAACGTTAACTAAAACAATAACCAAAACTCTGACACTAACCGTAACTCAACCCTAACCTAACCCTAAAAGTAACCCTAACACTAATCTTAACGGAAACCCTAACACTAACTCTAATCCTAACCCTAACACTAATCCTACCCTTAAACCTAACCTAACACTAACCCTAACACTAACACTAACCTTAACCCTAACCATAACACCAACACTAAACCTAACCATAACTTTAAATCTAACCCTAATCCTATCTGAAACCCGAACACTAATCCTAACCCTAATTTAAATTAAATCTTAACCCTAACACTAAAAAATCTAACTCTAACCCTTACACTAAACCTAACACTAACCCTAAGCCTAAATCTAACCCTAATTTTAAAACAAACCATAATCATAACCCTAACCCCAACACTAATCCTAACCCTAAACCTAACCGTAACCCTTAGGCTAACACTAACCATAACCCTAAAACTGACCATAACACTAAACCTAACCCTAACCCTATCCCTAACCGTAACACTAAGCATAACCCAAACACTAACACGAAAACCTAAACCTAACCCTAACACTAAAACTCATGCTAAACCTAAACCTAACATGAACCCTAAACCTAACTCTAACACAAACCCTAACCGTAAACATAACCCTAACCCTAACACTAACACTAACCCTAAACTTAACCCTAACCCCAACTCTAACACTTACGCTAAACATAAACCTAACCCGAACACTATCCCTGACACTTACTATAATGCAAAGATTTACACTAACACTAGCCCTAACCCAAACCCTAATTTTAACTGCAACCCTAGCCCTAACCCTAACCCAAACCCTAACAATACCTGAAATCTTAAATCTAACGCTAACACTAATCCTAACCATAAACCGTACCCTAACACTACCCCTTTCCCTAACTCTTACCATAACCATAACACTAAACCTAAATCTAACCCCAACCCTAACCCTAAACCTATTCCCAAACATATCACTATACCTAACCCTAACCCTAACACTAACCCTAAACCTAACACTAACTCTAACCATAATCCTAACCTTAAACTCAAATGCTAACACCATAACCCTGTCCCTAAAACTAAACCTAACAAAGACCTAACAATAACATTTAACCTAACCTGAAAACTTACACTAACCCGAACAATAACCCTAACTCTAACATTAACCATAACACTAACTCTACGAAGAAACCTAACCCTAACCATGATCCTAAATGTAGCACTAACCCTAACTCTATCACTAACCCTATCACTAACCCTAAAACTAACCCTAACCCTAACCATAATCATAAACCTAACTCTTAAACTAACCCTAACACTTAACATAACCCGATTCCTAATCCTTACCATAACACTAACCATAACCATAACTGTAACTCTAACTCTAAACCTAAGCCTAACCCTATCCCTATTTGTTAAACTAAACAAAAACCTAACCCTAACACTAACACCCTAAATCATTTCCTGAACCTAAAACTAACCCTAACCCTAACCCTAACCCTAAACCTAACTATAACTATAACACTAACCCTAACTCTAAAACTAACCCTAAGCCTAACACTAACAGTAAACCTAACCCTAAACATAAGACGAACTGGAACCCTAACCCTAACACTAACCCTAATTGTAACCCTAACCCTAACCCTAACTCAATAAATAACACTAATGTTAACCCTAACACTAACCCTAATACTAAACAAACCCTAACACTAATCTTATGCCTAACACTAACCCTAATGCAAACCTGAACACTAACACTAACCCTAATTCTAAGTGTAACCTTAACACTAACACTAACCCTCACCTTAACCATAACACGAACCGTAACACTAAACCTAACCCTAACCCTAACACTAACACTAACATTAAACCTAACATGAACCCTAATCCTAAATGTAACCCTAAACCTAACATTAACCCTAAAGCACAAATAAAAACCTAACACTAACCATATCACTAACCATAACCCTAACTTTAACACAAAGCCTAACTCTAACACTGCCCCTAACCCTAAACCTAACAGTAAACATAACACTCAACTTTACCTAGCCCTAAACCTTACTTAAGCTGAACAACAAACCTAACCTTAAACATAACAATAAACCTAATGCTGACTCCAAAACTAACCCTAATCATAAACTTAAAACTAACACTAAATATAACACTAACACTAAACTTAACCCTAACCTAACACCAACACTAAACCTAACCCTAAATCTAAATCTAACCCTAATCCTATCAGTAATTCTTACACTAACCCTAACCCTAATTTTAACTTAAATCCTAACCCTAACCATAAAAACCCTAACCCTATCACACAACCTAACATTAACACTAACCCTAAACTTAACCCTAATCCTACCCATAAATCTAATCTAAAACATACTGTAAACCTAAACCTAACTGAAATCCTAACCCTAACCCGAACCCAAACACCAACACTAACCATAAATGTAACCATAACACTAACACTAAATCTAACCCTATCCCTAACACTAACCCTAAACCTATTCCTAAACATAACACTATACCTAATCCTAATCCTAATCCTAACCTAACACTAACACTAACCCTAACCATAACCCTAACCTTAACCCAAACCCTAAAACAAACACTAACCATAACCGTGTCCTTGAAATTAAACCTAACAAAAACCTAACATTAATCCTTAACCTAATCCTAAAACTTACCCTAACCTGAACACTAACCCTAAGACTAGTCTTAAACATACCACTAACCCAAAGACAAAACCTAACCCTAACTATAATCCTAAATGGAACACTAAACCTAACTTTATCACTAACCATAAAACTAACCCTAATCTTTACCCTAATGCTAAACCTAACCCTAACACTAATGAAAAAACTAATCTAACACTTATCCTAAACCTAAACCTAACACAAACCCTATCACTAACCTTAACCTAACACAAACTTTATTACTAATCATAATCTTAACATGAACCCTAACCCTAATCCTAACACTAAAACTCACACTAACTCTAACCGTATCACTAATCCTAAACCTAATGCTAACCCTAACAGTAACCCTAAAAGAAACCCTAACCCTAACTAACTTTTACCCTAAACCTAACTCTAAACATAAACCTAACTCTTTCCCTTATCCTAATACTAAACCTAACTCTAAACCTAACCCTAACAATTACTCTAACCCTAAACCAAATCCTTGCACTAACACTAACCCTAACTCAACCCTAACCATAACGCTAACCCTAACACTAATACTAAACCTAACCTTAATGCTAAACTGAACACTAAAACTAACCAACCCTAAGCCTAACCCTAACTCTAACACAAACCCTAAAACAAACCCTAACCCTAACCATAACACTAAACCCTAATCCTAACCCTAACCCTTACATTAATACTAACTCAAACCCTTACAAAAACACTAACCCTAACACTCAACCTAACCCAAACACTCACCGTAACCCTAGCCATAACGAAAACACTAACACTAACACTAACCATAATCCTATCTCTAACAATATTTTTTAACCATAAACTTCACCCTAACTTAACCCTAACCCTAACTCTAACACAAAACCTAACCCTAACAATACACCTAACCCTAACAATAATCCTACCCTAACCCTAACACTAACCTTAACGCTAACTCTTAACGTAACACTAACGCTAAACCTAACACCAAACATAAACCTAATCCCAGCCCTTAAACTTTCACTAATCCTAAACCTAATGCTAACCGTAACCCTAACACCAACCCTAATACTAACCCTAACCCCAATTCTAAACCTAACAAGAATTCTAAACCTAACACTAAGCCTAACCCTAACACTAACCCTAAAACTAACTCTCACACTAACCGTAAATCTAAAAGTAACCCTAAAACTAACCCTCACCTTAAACCTAACACTAAACCTAAACCCATCCCTAATCCTTTCACAAATTCTAAACATAACAAAAACCCTAAATGTAATAAAAACCCATACTCAAACCCTAACACTCAACCTAATACTAACCCTAACCCTAACTATAACCCTAAGTTTCAAATTAACCCTAAACTTAACCCTAACCATAAAACTAACCCTAACCCTAACCCTAATTCTTAGCCTAAATTAACTCTAATCCTAACCCTAAAAATAACACTAATCCTAAATCTAACTTCAAACCCAAACATAACAATAACCCTACCCTAACCCTAACTATACCTCTAAACCTATCCCTAACCCTTACACTCTACTTAACCATAAATCAAACCCTGACCCAAACACTAACACTAAACCTAACCCTAACCCTAACCTTAACATTCATGCTAAACCTAAACCTAACTCTAATGCTAACACTAACCCTAAACTTATTCATAACCCTAATCTTTACACTAATCGTAAACCTCAACCTAACCCAAACCCTAACCTTAACCCTAACACTAACTCTAAAAGTTGCAGTAGCCCTAACCCTAATCCAAAAACTAACCCTAGCCATGAACCTAACTCTAACACTAACCCTAAACCTAACACTAAACCTGTTGCTAATTTTAACCCTAACCTTAACTCTGACACTAACACTAACCCTAACTGTAACATTAAACCTAAAACTAACCCTAACACTAAGCGTAACACTAACCATAACTCTAACCCTAACACTAACCCTAACATTAACCCTATCCTTAACCCTAACCCTAATACTAACCCTAACCCTACAACTAAACCTAACACTATTCCTAATGCAAACAATAACACTAACACTAACCCTAACCTTAACCTAATCGTACCTTTAAACCTAACCTAACATTTACCCTAACCCTAACACTAACCCTAACCCTAACCATAACAATAAATCTAACCCTAAATCCAACCCTAACTTTAAAACTAACACTAATCCTAACCCTAAACAAAACATTAATACTAACCCTAACCCTATCTCTAAACCTTAGGCTAACAGTAACCATAACCCTAACACTAACACTAACACTAACCCTAAACCTAACCCTAACCCTAACCATTACACTAACCATAACCCTAACTCTAACACTAACTCTAAACCTATCACTAACCCTAACACTCTCCTTAAACCATACCCTAACCCTAACTCAAACACTAACAACAAACCTAAACCTAAACGTTTCCCTAACACTCACACCAAACCTAAACCTAACATGAACCATAACCCTAACCCTAAAAGTTACCCTAACCGTAGACATAAACCTAAACCTAACCCTAACCCTAAAATTACCCCTAAACTTAACCCTGACACTAACGATAACCATAAAACTACCCCTAACACTAACTCTAACACAAAGTTTATCACTAACATTAAACCTGACTCAAAACTTCATCCTAACCATAACCCTAGCCCTAACCCTAACCCAAACCAAACCCTAAATCAAAGCCTAACCCTAACCCTAATAATAAACCTAAATCTAACCCGTACTCTAACACTTTACCTAACCCAAACCCTAAAACTAACCCTAACCCTAAAGCTAACCGTAATGATAACACTAACCCTAAACCTAACACTAACCATAAAACTAACCCTAAACATATTCCTAAACCTAACACTATACCTAAACCTAACCCTAACCCTAAACCTAACACTAAACCTAACATTAATCCTAAGTGTAACTCTAACCCTAACACTATGACAAAACTTAACCCTAACCAAAACACTAATGCTAAACCTAACCCTAACCCTAATTCTAACACTAATTCTAAACCTAACATTAACCCTAAACTTAACACTAATCCTAACACTAACACTAACAGTCACTCTAACCGTAGCAGAAAACCTAACACTAACACTAAACCTAACCGTAACACTAAACCTAATGCAAATCCTAACACTAACAATTATCCTAACACTAACTCTAATTGTAAAGGCAATCCTAAAACTAACACTAACCATAACACTAAACCTAATGCAAACTTTAACCCTAACACTAACACTAAACCTATCCCTAAACCTAACCCCAACACTAAACCTAACACAAACCCTAAATCTAACCCTAATCCTAACTGTAACTCTACACAAAAGAATAACCCTCATCCTAACACAAACCCTAACGCTAATCCTAATCTTAACACTAAACTTCACCCAAACCCAAACCTTAACACTAACTCTAACCCTAACCCTAACCCTAAATTTAAACCTAACCCTAATTTTTAACCTAAACCTAAGTCTTACCCTAACCCTAACACTAACACTAACCCTAACAATAACTCTACACCTAAGATTGAACCTAAATCTAACCATAACCCAAATCCTAACACCAAGCCAAATCCTAACACTATCACTAAAACTAAACCTAAACCTAACCATAATTCTAACCCTAACACAAAAACCTAAACCTAATCCTAAGGCTAACCCTAACACTAACCCTATCCCTAAGCCTAACCCTAAACATAACACTAACCCTCACCCAACCCTAAAACTAACACTAACCGTAAACCTATCCCCAACCCTAACACTATTGCTAAACCTACCCCAAACCCTAACACTGACTAATCCTAAACTAACCCTAATCCTAAACCTAACACGAACACTAAACCTAACACTAACACTAAGCCTAAATCTAATTCTAACCCTAACACTAAGCCTACGACAGATCCTAACCCTAGCACTAACATTAACCCTACCCCAACCCTAACCCTAACACTCACTATAAACCTAACATAAGCCCTAACACCAACCTAACACTAACACTAACCCTCAGCCCTAACCCTTATCGTATCTCTAAACCTAACCTAAAATGTACTGCAACTCTATACCTAACCATAAATTTAACCCTAACACTAACCCTAAACCTAACCCTAGACATATTCCTAAATCTAACATTATATCTAAACCTAACCCTAACCCTAACCCTAACACTGTCGTTAGTCCTAACCCTAACTCTAACTAAAACACTAAACTTAATCATACCAGTAATCCTAACACTCACCCTAACACTAACCATACCCCTATCAACAACCATAAACCTAACCCTAACCCTAATCTTGATAGAAACCCTAACCCTAACCCTAACACTAAAAATAACCCTAACATAACCCTAACAGTAACCATAACCCTAAACAAAAACCTAAAACTAGCCATAACTGTAACCTTTAATCTAACACTAACCCTAATCCTAAACCTAATGCTAATCCTAACCATAATTACAACCATAACCCTAAACTTAAACCTAACACAAGACCTAACACAAACCCTATCCCTAACCATAACACTAAATTTAACCCTAACCCTTATATTAACACTAACTAAAAGACTGACACAAACATTAACCCTAACAATCACCCTAACTCTTACACTCACCCAAAACTTAACCTTAACACTAACACTAACCATACACATATCCCTAACAATAATTTAACCATAAAATTAACCCTAATAGTAACCCTAACCCTATTCCAAAAAAACCTAACCCTAACCCTAAACCTAACCCTAACCCTAAACCTAACCCTAACACTAACACAACCTCTAACCCTAACCCTATCACTAACCCTAACCCTATTTCTAACACTAACCCTAACACTAATTCTAAACATAAACTTAGACCTAACTCTAACCGTAACACTAAACTTAAGCCTAACCATAACCCTAACCCTAACACTAAACCGAAGCCTAACCATAACCCTAATTCTAACCCTAATCTTAACACTGAACCTAACCCTAAGCATAAACCTAACCCTAAGACTAACCCTAACCCTAACACTAACACTAACTTTAAGACTAAACCTAAACTTAACATTAACTCTAAAACTAACATTAACACTAATCCTAACCCTAACCCTAATGCTAACCCTAATACTAACCCTAACTCTAACGCAACATCAAAATTAACCCTAGCATTTACCCAAACCCTAACACTAACCCTATCTGTAATCGTAACCACAACAATAACCTTCATCATAACCCCAATCTGATGCTAATTCTAACCGTAATCCCAAACTGAACCCGAACCCTAACATTAACACTAACTTAAACGCTAAAACAAACACTAACCCTAACACTATACCTAAACCTAACCCTAACACTAATCCTAACCCTAACACTAACCCTAAACCTAACCCTAACCGTATCACAAAACCTAACTGTAATCCTAAACCTATACCTAACACTAACCATAAATCTAAGCCTAACACTAACCCAAATGGTAACCCTAACACAAACACTAACTGTAACCCTTATCCCAAAACTAATCCTAACCCTAACCCTAAACCTAACACTAACAGTAACCCTAAACCTAACAGTAACCCTAACACGAACTCTAAGTCTAACGCGAACCCTAGCAATAACCCTAATTTTAACCCTTAAACTAACACTAACCATAGAACTAACCCAAACCCTAAGCCTAACCCTAACCCTAACAATAACCCTAAACCTAATATTAACACTAATCCTAAACCTACACCTAACCCTATCCCTTACACTAACTCTAAATCTAAACCTTACCGTAATCCTAACACTAAACCTAAACCTAATTTTAAACATAAATATAACCCTAATCCTAGTAGTAACCCTAACCCTAACACTAACCCTAACAAAAACCTACCTGTAAACTTAACCCTAACACAAACCTTAACCCTATTCCTAACAATAAACCTAACTCTATCCCTAACCCTAACTCTAACCCTAAATTTAAAACTGAACCTAACCCTAACACTAAGAGTAACCCTAAACATAACCCTAAACCTAAACCTTACCCTAACACTAATGCTAACTCTAACACTAACACTGAATCTAAATTTATCCCTAACCCTAACACTATAATTAAACATAAACCTAACCATAACACAAACACTAACAGAAACATAATCCTAACCCTAAACCTAATATTAATACTCACCCTAATCCTAACCCTTACACTAACACTAACTGTAACACTAACCCGAACACTAACACTAACAAAAACCCAAATCCTAGCTATTACCTTAACCCTAACACTAACTGTATAATTAACCCTAACCCTAACAGTAAATCTAACCCTAACCCTAACCCTACCCCAATTCTAACACTAACCCTAAACTTAAACATAATTCTTACACTAACCCTAACAAAGAATTTAAAACTAATATTAACTCTAACCCTATCCAAATCCTAACTGTAATCCTAACCCTAACAATAACCCTAACCCTTATCCTAACTCAAACCTAAACCTAAACCTAACACTAACCCTAACCCTAAAATGAACCCTAACCATAAACCTTACCCTAACATTAAACTTAACCCTAACTGTTACACTAATCATAACACTAACCCTAAACCTAACCCTAAGCCTAACACTAACTCTAAACTATACATAACCCTAACAGTATAATAAACCCTAACTCTAACACAAACACTGACAGTAAATCTAAACCTAACCCTAATCCTCACCCTAACCCTAGTTTTAACCCTAACACTCACAGTAACCTGAACACTAATCCTAATCATAACAGTAACCCTGACCCTAGTTTTAACTTTTAACTTAAGACTAACACAAACCTAAAAAATTAACCCTAACCATAACCCTAAAACTAATTTTAACCATAAAATATCGCTAACCCTAACCCTAACACTAACCCTAACCCTAACACTAACCGCAACACCAAACTTAATTCTAAACCTAACCCTAACAATAAACCTAAACCCAAACCTAATCCTATCACTAAATTTAACCCTAACCATAAACTCCAAACTAAAACTAAACCTAACACTAAACAAAACCCCAAACCTAACACTAAACCTAACCCTAATACTAACCATAACCATAACATTAATACTAAACCTAACTCTACCCCTAACCCAAACACTAACATTAACTCTAACTCTAAACATAATCATAATCCTAACACCAAACCTAACCCTAATTCTAACCCTAAATGTAACCCTAAACTTATCTGTAACCCTAACAGTAACCGTAACCCTTATCCTAACACAAACCGTAACAATAAACTTAATCCTAAGCCTACCTAACCCTAACCCTAACACTAACCTAATACTACACCTAACACTAACCCTAAACCTAACCCTTACCCTAACACTAACACTAATTATAACCCTACCAATAACACTAACCAAAAACCTAACCATAAACCTAACCATAACCCTAACCCTTACCATAACACTAACTCTAATCCTATCCCTAATCATAGCAGAATAATTAACCCTAACCCTAACCCTAACACAAACATAACCCTAATCCTAACTCTAACACTAACACTCATCCTAACCCAAACCCTATCCCAAACTTTAATTCTAACACTAACGCTAACACTAACCCTAAACCTAACCCTTACCTTAACCCTAACACTAACCCTAAACTTAACATTAACCCTAACCCTGATACTAATGCTAACCCTAAAACTAAACTTAAAATATCCATAAACCTAATCCTAACACTAACCGTAACACTAACCCTAACACAAAACGTAACACTAACATTAACCCTAACCCTATCATAATTCCAACTGAGACTCTAACCCTAACAATAACCCTAAGCCTATTCCTAATTCAAACCCTAAACCTAACCCTAAAACTAACCCTAACCCTAACCCTAATTCTAATGCTTATCCTAAAAGTAACCTTAAACCTAAACCTAACCCTATCGGTAACCTTAGCCAAAACCTAAAACTAATCTTAACCATCACACTAATCTTAACCCTAACACTAATAATAACACTCACCCTAAACCTAACCCTAACCCTAAAACTAACTCTAAACCGATTCCTAACACTAACAGTATAATAAACACTAACCCTAACACAAACACAAACACTAATAAAAACCTAACGGTAACCCTAACTTTCACCCAAACCCTAACCCTAACCCTAACACGAACACTAATTCTAACCCTCACACTCACCCTAAACCTCAACTTAACCCTAAACGAACCTTAAACTTAACCCTGACCCTAACCTTAAAACTAACCCTAAACCTAACCCTAAAACCAAACCTAAACCTAACTCTAACCCTAACCCTAACACTAACCCTAATGCAAACCATAACCCTAACTCTAACATGAACCCTAAGTCAAACCCTAACTCTAATACTAAACCTAACACTAACCCGAACACTAACTCTAACACTAACACCAACCATAACACTAATTCTAAACCTAAACCTAACCCTAACAATAAACTTAACCCCCATTCTAATCCTATCACCATTTCTAAACCTAAACATAAGTCCAAACCTAACAATAACACTAACCCTAACCATAACCATAACCCTTACACTAACCTTAACTCTTCCCCTAACCTTAACATTAACATTAACTGTTAACTCTAAAACTAATCATAATCCTAAGAGTAAACCTAACCCTAATTCTAACCCTAAATATAACCCTAATCTTTTCCGTAACCCTAACACTAACCCTAACCCTAACCCTTACACAAATCCTAATGCTAACTTTAACCCTAACCCAAACTAACCCTAACCCTAACACTAACCCTAAAACTAAACCTAAAATTAACCCTAAACCTAACACTAACCCTATACCTAACCCTAACCATAACCCTAACACTAACCCTAACCCTAACCCTAACACTAACTCTAACCTATTCCTAACTGTAAAACAATAATTACCCCTAACCCTAACCATAACACAAACTTAACCTTAGCACTAAAACTAACACTAACCTGAACCCGAACCCTAACACAATCACTTATTCGAACACTAACACTCTAACCCTAACCCTAACCTTTACCTTAATCCTAACAGTAACTTTAAACTTAACCCTAACCCTAACCCTAAAACTAACCCTAAAACTAACCCTAATTCTAACACTAACCCTCACCCTAAACCTAATCTTAACATTAACCCTAACAGTAACCCTAACACAAAATTTAACACTAACATCAACCCTATCCATAACCTAATCCTAAATCTAACCCTAAAACTAACAATAATCTAATTCTTATCCTAATTCAAAAGCCTAATCCTAACGCTAACACTAACCCTAACTAACCTGAAAATAACAATAGCCTTAACACTAAACCTAACCCTATCACTAACCTTAACCCTAAACCTAACCCTGACCAAATACTAACCCTAAACCTAACTGTAACCATAACACTAACTCTAAAACTATCTCTAACAATAACACTATAATTAGCCTTATCCCTATCCCTAAAACAAACACTAACACTAAAGTTAACCCTAACCCTAAACCTAACGTTAACTCTAACACTCACCATAACCCTAACCTTAACATGAACCCTAATTCTAAACCTAACACTAACCCTAACACTAATCCTAATACCTACCTTAACCGAAACTCTAACCCTAAACTTA